>NW_026111671.1:0-326391 GCF_024679095.1 Eriocheir sinensis
GTATATATATTTCAAAAGAAATTTACCTAGTTTTATGTGTATTTTGAATATCTATTTTCATACAAACTCAAATTATTTATATGTATTTTTGTATATATTTCAATACAAATTTTAGTTATGTTATGTGTATTTTGTAAATCTATCTTCATTCAAATATATATACACATAAAATTAAGAAAATACGTATAAAAAATGTATACAAAATACACATAAAATAATGTAAATTAGTATCAAAATAAATAAACAAAATACCAATAAAAGAATGTGTATTTGTATAAAAATATATATACAAAATACACATTAAATAATATAAATTTGTTTAAAACTATACAAAATACTCATGAAATGATGTAAATACGTATAAAAATATATATACAAAATACACATTAAATAATGTAAATTCGCGTCAAAATAAATAAACAAAATATCAATAAAAGAATGTGTATTTGTATGAAAATAGATATACAAAATACACATAAAATAACCTAAATTTGTATCAAACTATACACAAAAATACACAAAAATATTTTAAATTTGTATGAAAATAAATATAGAAAATACACATAAAATTAGGTAAATTTGTATAGAAATACATACACAAAATACCCATAAAATAATGTAAATTTGAATGAAAATACATAAACAAATACACCTAATATAACGTAAATTTGTATAAAAAATTATGTACAAAACACAAATAGAATAATGTAAAATCGTATCAAAATAAATACACAGAATATTAATAAAATAATGTAAATTTGTATGAAAATAAAGAAGCAAAATACCCATAAAATAACGCTTTTTTTTATTTATAAAAATATATATACCAAAATACACATCAAAAAATTAAATTTGTATTAAAATAAATATACAAAAAAGACATACAATAAGGTAAATTTGTATTGAAATAGATATGCAAAATACATATAAAATAATGTAAATTTGTTTCAAAATATATATACGAATACACATAAAATAACGTAGATTTCTATAAAAATATATATACAAAATACACATAAAGTGAAATAAATACGTATAAAAAAATGTAAACAAAAAACACATAAAATAATGTAAATTCGTATCAAAATAAATAAACAAAATACCAATTAAAGAATGTGTATTTGTAAAATATAAATATACAAAATACACATAAAATAACGTAAATTTATATAAAACTATATACAAAAATACACAGAAGTAATTAAATTTGTATGAAAATATATACAAAATACACACAAAATAAGCAAAATTTGAGTTGAAATATATATACAAAATACATGAAATAAAGTAAATTTGTATCAAAATATTTATACAAATACACATATAATAACGTAAATTTTTATGAAAATATATAAACAAAATGCACATTAAATAATGCAAATACGTCTAAAAAATATGTACAAAATACACATATAATCATGTAATTCGTATCAAAATAAATAAACAAAATACCAATAAAATAATATAAATTTGTATGAGTAAACGTGTATGTTGTATATTTTTTCAATACAAATTTACCTTATTATATACGCATTTTGTATATTAATTTTAATACAAATTTAATTATTCGATGTGTATTTTTGTATCTGTATTTTTATAAACATATGCTTTATTTTTTGGGTATTTTGCATCTTTATTTTCATACAAATTTACATTATTTTATTGATATTCTGCTCATTCATTTTGATACGAATTGACATTATTCTATGTGTATTTTGTATATATATTTCATACAAATTTACGTTATTTTATGTGTATTTGCTTATATATTTTGACACAAATTTACAATATTTTATGGATATTTTGTATATACATTTCAAAAGAAATTTGCCTAGTTTTATTTGTATTTTGTATATTTATTTTCATACAAACTCAAATTATTTCTATGTATTTTTGTATATATTTTAAGACAAATTTTAGTTATGTTATGTGTATTTTGTAAATTTATTTTCATTCAAATATATATTATTTTATTGGTGTTTTGTTGATATATATTTATACGAATTTACATTATTTTATATGTACTTTGTATATATATTTTTATACGCTTTTACATTATTTAATATTTATTTTGAATATATATTTTTATACAAATTCATGGTATTTTATGTGTATTTGTATATATATTTTTATATAAATTTACATTATTTTATGTGTATTTTGTACATATATTTTTTTACAAATCTACCTTATTTTATGTTTATTTTGTATGTGTATTTTGTATATTTATATTTATCCAAATACACATTCTGTTATTGGTATTTTGTATATTTATTTTAATTCGAATTTACATTATTTTATGTGTATTTTGTATACATTTTTTTATACGTATTTACTTAATTTTATGTGTATTTTGTATATGTATTTTTATAGAAATCTACGTTTTTTTATTTGTATTCGTATATATATTTTTAAACAAATTTACATTGTTTTATATGTATTTTTGCATATCTCTTTCAATACAAATTTACCTTATTGTATGTGAATTTTATATATTTATTTCAATTCAAATTTAAATATTTTATGTGTTTTTTGGTATATATATTTTTATAAGATTACGAAAATTTGAATAAAAATATATACAAAAAAACAAAAAAATAAATTTCAATTTGTATGAAAATAGATATACAAAATACACATATAATTAGTTAAATTTGTATTTAAATACATGTACAAAATACACATAAAATTCGCGTCAAAATAAATAAACAAAATATCAATAAAAGAATGTGTATTTGTATCAAAATAGATATACAAAATACACATAAAATAACCTAAATTTGTATCAAACTATATACAAAAATAAACAAAAATATTTTAAATTTGTATGAAAATAAATATACAAAATACATATAAAATTAGGTAAATTTGTATTGAAATACATACACAAAATACACATAAAATAATGTGAATTATAATGAAAATACATAAACAAATACACTTAAAATAACGTAAATTTGTATAAAAAAAATATGTACAAAACACAAATAGAATAATGTAAAATCGTATCAAAATAAATACACAGAATATTTATAAAATAATGTAAATTTGTATGAAAATAAAGAAGCAAAATACCCATAAAATAACGCATTTATAAAAATATATATACCAAAATACACATCAAAAAATTAAATTTGTATTAAAATAAATATACAAAAAACACATACAATAAGATAAATTTGTATTGAAATAGATATGCAAAATACATATAAAACAATGTAAATTTGTTTCACAATATAGATACGCAAACACATAACATAGCGTAGATTTCTATAAAAATATATATATATATATATATATATATATATATATATATATATATATATATATATATATATATATATATATATATATATATATATATATATATATATATATATATATATATATATATATATATAAATACACATAAAATGAAGTAAATACGTTTAAAAAAATGTATACAAAATACACATAAAATAATGTAAATTCGTATCAAAATAAATAAACAAAATAGCAATAAAAGAATGTGTATTTGTATAAATATAAATATACAAAATACACATAAAATAACGTAAATTTATATAAAACTATAAACAAAAATACACAGAAGTAGTTAAATTTGTATGAAAATATATACAAAATACACACAAAATAAGCTAAATTTGAATTGAAAAATATATACAAAATACATAAAATAAAGTAAATTTGTATCAAAATATGTATACAAATACACATATAATAACGTAAATTTGTATGAAAATATATAAACAAAATACACATTAAATAATGTAAATACGTATAAAAAAATATGTACAAAATACACATATAATCATGTAATTTGTATCAAAATAAATAAACAAATTACCAATAAAATAATATAAATTTGTATGAGTAAACGTGTATGTTGCAGATTTTTTCAATACAAATTTACCTTATTATATACGCATTTTGTATATTAATTTTAATAAAAATTTTATTATTCGATGTGTATTTTTGTATCTGTATTTTTATAAACATATGCTTTATTTTTTGGGTATTTTGCATCTTTATTTTCATAAAAATTTACATTATTTTATTAATATTCTGATCATTCATTTTGATACGAATTGACATTATTCTATGTGTATTTTGTATATATTTTTCATACAAATTTACGTTATTTTATGTGTATTTGTTTATATATTTTGACACAAATTTACATTGTTTTATGGGCATTTTGTATATACATTTCAAAAGAAATTTACCTAGTTTTATGTGTATTTTGTATATCTATTTTCATACAAACTTAAATTATTTCTATGTATTTTTGTATATATTTTAATACAAATTTTAGTTATGTTATGTGTATTTTGTAAATTTATTGTGTATTTTGTATATTTATTTTCATAGAAATCTACGTTATTTTATGTGTATTCGTACCGTATATATATTTTGAAAAAAATTTACATGGTTTTATATGTATTTTGCATATCTATTTCAATACAAATTTACCTTATTGTATGTGCATTTTGTATATTTATTTTAATACAAATTCAAATATTTTATGTGTGTCTTAGTATAAATATTTTTATAAAAAATGCGTTATTTTATGGGTATTTTGCATCTTAATTTTCATACAAATTTACATTATTTTATTAATATTCTGTGTATTTATTTTGATACGATTTTATATTATTCTATTTGTGTTTTGTATATATTTTTTTATACATATTTACATTATTTAATGTGTATTTTTTATATATATTTTATACAAATTTACGTTATTTTAAGTGTATTTGTTTATATATTTTCATTCAAATTTACATTATTTTATGTGTATTTTGTAAATGTATTTCAATACAAATTTACCTAATTTTATGTGTATTTTGTATATTTATTTTCATACAAATTAAAATTATTTTTGTGTATTTTTGTATATAGTTTTATACAAATTTAGGTGATTTTATGTGTATATTGTATATCTATTTTCATACAAATACACATTCTTTTATTGATATTTTGTTTATTTATTTTGATGCGAATTTACATTATTTAATGTGTATTTTATATATATTTTTATACGTGTTTACATCATTTGATGTGTATTTTGTATATATATTTCTATAGAAATCTACGTTGATTTATGAGTATTCGTATATAGATTTTGAAAAAAAATTACACTGTTTTATGTGTATTTTGCCTATTTTTTCAATACAAATTTACCTTATTGTATATGCATTTTGTATATTAATTTTAATACAAATTTAATTATGCTATGTGTATTTTTGTATATGTATTTTTATAAAAATATGCTTTATTTTATGGGTATATTGCATTTTTATTTTCATACAAATTTACATTTTTTTATTTATATTCTGTTTATTTTTTTTTAAACAATTTTACATTATTCTAAGTGTATTTTCTATATCTATTTTTATACGTATTTAATTAATTTATGTGTATTTTGTATATTTTTATAGAAATCTACGTTATTTTATCTGTATTCGTATATATATTTTGAAACAAATTTACATTGTTTTATATGCATTTTTGCATACCTCTTTCAATACAAGTTTACCTTATTGTATGTGCATTTTTTTTATTTACTTCAATACAAATTTAAATATTTTATGTGTATTTTGGTATATATATTTTTATAAGAAATGCGCTATTTGATGGGAATTTTGCATCTTTATTTTCATACAAATTTACATTATTTTATTAACATTCGGTGTATTTATTTTGATACGATTTCACATTATTATATTTGTTTTTTGTATATATTTTTTTTATACATATTTACATTATTTAATGTGTATCTTGCATATATATTTCATACAAAGTTATTATCTATTATTTATTTTCATACAAATACACATTCTTTTCATGATATTTTGTTTATTTATTTTGACACGAATTTACCTAGATATGTATTTTGTATATATATTTTTATACGTATTTACATAATTTCATGTCTATTTTTTATATATATTTCTATAGAAATCTACGCTATTTTATGTGTATTCGTATATATATTTTGAAACAAATCTACTTTGTTTTATATGTATTTTTGAGTATCTCTTTCAATACATATTTACCTTACTGTATAAGCATATTGTATATTTATTTCAATACAAATTAAAATATTTTATGTGTATTTTGGTATATATATTTTTATAAAAAAATGCGCTCTTTCATGGGAATTTTGCATATTTCTTTTCATACAAATTTACATTATTTTATTGATATTCTGTGTATTTATATTGATAGGATTTTACATTATTCTATTTCTTTTTTGTATATATTTTTTTATACACATTTACATTATTTAATGTGTATCTTGCATATATATTTTATACAAATTTACGTTTTTTTAAGTGTATTTGTTTATATATTTTCATTCAAATTTACATTATTCTATGTGTATTTTGTATATGTATTTCAATACAAATATACCTAATTTTATCTGTATTTTGTATATTTCTTTTCATACAAATTTTAAATATTTTTGTGTATTTTTGTATATAGTTTTATACAAATTTAGGTTATTTTATGTACGCATTTACTTTATTTAATGTGTGTTTTGTATATATATTTTTATGCAAATTTACTTTATTTTATGTGCATTTTTGTACATATATTTTTTTAGAAATTTGCGTTAATTTATGTGTATTTGTATATGTTTTCTCATACAAATTTACATTATTTGATTGCTATTTTGTTTATTTATTTTGATACGAAGGAAAATAAATATACAAAATATACATAAAATAAACTAAATTTGTATTGAAATATATATACAAAATACATAAAATAATGTAAATTTATATCAAAATATTTTAACAGATGCGCATAAAATAACGTAACTTTGTTTTAAAATATACAAAATACACTTTAAATAATGTAAATATGTATAAAAAATATATACAAAACACAAATAGAATAATGTAAAATCGTATCAAAATAAATACACAGAATATTAATAAAACAATGTAAA
This sequence comes from Eriocheir sinensis, assembly GCF_024679095.1. Lineage (NCBI taxonomy): Eukaryota > Metazoa > Arthropoda > Malacostraca > Decapoda > Varunidae > Eriocheir > Eriocheir sinensis. The sequence continues at coordinate 6,959 of NW_026111671.1, forward strand.
TTTGTATGAAAATAAAGATGCAAAATACCCATTAAATAACGCATTTTTTATAAAAATATATATACCAAAATACACATGAAAAAATAATTTGTATTAAAATAAATATACAAAATACACATACAATAAGGTAAATCTGTATTGAAAAAGATATGCAAAATACATATAAAACAATGTAAATTTGTTTCAAAATATATATACGAATACACATAAAATAACGTAGATTTGTATAAAAATATATATACAAAATACACATAAAATGAAGTAAATACGTATAAGAAAATGTATACAAAATTCACATAAAATAATGTAAATTCGTATCAAAATAAATAAACAAAATACCAATAAAAGAATGTGTATTTGTAAAAATATAAATATACAAAATACACATAAAATAACGTAAATTTGTATAAAACTATACAAAAAAACACAGAAGTAATTAAATTCGTATGAAAATAGATATACAAAAAACAGATAAAATGAGCTAAATTTGAATTGAAATGTATATACAAAATACAATATTTTATGTGTATATTTTTATTTGTATTTAGGTTATTTTATGTGTATTTTGTATATATATTTTCATCCAAAATTACATTATTTTATTGGTATTTTCTTAATTTAATTCGATACGAATTTAGATTATTTCATAGGTATTTTCTATACATATTTTTATACTCATTTACATTATCTAATGTGTGTTTTGTATATATATTTTTATGCAAATTTATTTTAAGTTCATTTGTGTACATATATTTTTATAGAAATTTGCGTTATTTTATGTATATAGTTTTATGTAAATTTACGTTATTTTATGTGCATTTTGTGTATTTATATTTATACAAATACACATTTTTTTATTGGTATATTGTTTATTTACATTTATACGAATTTACATTATTTTATGAGTATTTTGTATACATTTTTTTATACGTATTTACTTAATTTTATATGTATTTTGTATATGTATTTTTATAGAAATCTACGTTATTTTATATGTATTCGTATATATATTTTGAAACAAATTTACATTATTTTATATGTATTTTGCATATCTATTTCAATACAAATTTACCTTATTGTATGTGCATTTTGTATATTTATTTTAATACAAATTGAAATATTTTATGTATATTTTATATAAAATATATATACAAAGTACACATAGAATAATGTAAAATCATATCAAAATAAATACACAGAATATCAATAAAATAATGTAAATTTGTATGAAAATAAAGATGCAAAATACCCATAAAATAAAGCATATTTTTATAAAATTACATATACAAAAATACACATAGATTAACCAAATTTTTATTAAAATTAATATACAAAATGCACATACAATAAGGTAAATTTGTATTGAAAAAATATGCAAAATACACATAAAATAATGTAAATTTGTTTCAAAATATATATACGAATACACATAAAATAACGCAGATTTCTAAAGAAATATATATACTAAATACACTTGAAATAATGTAAATACGTATAAAAATATATATACAAAATACACATTAAATAATGTTAATTCGTGTCGAAATAAATAAACAAAATATCATGAAAAGAATGTGTATTTGTATGAAAATAGATATACAAAATACACATAAAATAACCAAAATTTGTATAAAACTATATACAAAAATACACAAAAATAATTTAAACTTGTATGAAAATAAATATACAAAAAACATATAAAAATAGGTAAATTTGTATTGAAATACATATACAAAATACACATAAATTAATGTAAATTTGAATGAAAATATATAAACTTATAGACTTAAAATTACGTAAATTTGTATCAAATATATATACAAAAAAAACATTAAATAATGTAAATATGTATAAAAAATATATATACAAAACACAAATAAAATAATGTAAAATCGTATCAAAATAAATACAGAAAATATTAATAAAATAATGTAAATATGTATGAAAATTAAGATGCAAAATACCCATAAAATAACGCATTTTTTATAAAAATATAAATACGAAAAAACATAAAATATTTGATTTTGTATTTAAATAAATAGATATACAAAATACACATAAAATAAGCTAAATTTGAATTGAAATATATATACAAAATACATAAAATAATGTAAATTTGTATCAAAATACCTATAAAAATACACATATAATAACGTAAATTTGTATAAAAATATATAAACAAAATAGACATTAAATAATGTAAATACGTATAAAAAAATGTAAAAAATACCCAAATAATCATGTAATTCGTATCAAAATAAATAGACAAAATACCAATAAAATAATGTAAATTTCTATGAGAAAACATATACAAAATACACATAAATAACGCAAATATCAATAAAAATATATATAATATAATATATTTTTATGCATATTTAAAATATTTAATGTATATTTTGTATATATATATATATATATATATATATATTTATATATATATATATATATATATATATATATATATATATATATATATATATATATATATATATATATATATATATATATATATATATATATATATTTCAAAATTTTCGTGTTTATATATGTATTTGTTTATATATTGTAATACAAATTTACATTATTTTATGAGTTTTGTATATGTATTTCAATACAAATTTGCCTAACTTTATGTGTATTTTACATATCTATTTTCAAACAAATTTAAATTATTTTTGTATTTTATTTTATATATATTTTATACAAATTTTAGTTATTTGTTTTTGTATATATATTTTCCTACAAATATACATTCTTTTATTGGAATTTTGTGTATTTAATTTTTTGCAATTTACATTATTTTATGTATTTTGTATATATATTTTTCTACGTATTTAAACTATTTTATGTGTATTTTATATATACATTTTCATAAAAATGTACGTTATTTTATTGTGTGTATTCGTATATATTTTGAAACAAATTTTGTACAAATTCATGTTATTTTATGTGTATTTGTATATATATTTTCATACAAATTTATACTATTTTATGTGTATTCTTACATATATTTTATTACAAATTTACCTTATTTTATGTTTATTTTGTATATTTATTTCATTCAATTTTAAGTTATTTAATGTGTATATTTGTATTTGTATTTAGGTTATTTTATGTGTGTTTTCTATATATAATTTCATCCAAAATTACATTATTTTATTGTTATTTTCTTAATTTAACTCGATACGAATTTAGATTTTTTCATAGGTATTTTGTATACATATTTCTAAACTCATTTACATTATCTAATGTGTGTTTTGTATATATTTTTTTATGCAAACTAATTTTATGTGCATTTTTGTACATATATTTTTATAGAAACTTAAAACGTTATTTTATGTGTATTTTGTATATGTTTTCTCATACAAATTTACATTACTTAATTAGTTTTTTGTTTATTTATTTTGATACGAATGACATGATTATTTGTGTATTTTGTAAATATTTTTTTATACGTATTTACATTATTTAATGTGTATTTTGTTTATATATTTTTTTTACAAATATTATATGTGTATTTGTTAAAAAATATTTTGAAACGAATTTACTTTATTTTATGTATTTTGTATATATATTTCAATTCATATTTAGCTTATTTTGTGTGTATTTTGTATATATATTTTCTTACAAATTTAATTACTTCTGTGTATTTTTGTATATAGTTTTATACAAATTTACGTTATTTTATGTGCATTTTGTATATTTATATTTATACAAATACACATTCTCTTATTGGTGTTTTGTTTATTTATATTTATACGAATTTACATTATTTTATGTGTATTTTGTATACATTTTTGATTCGTATTTACTTAATTTTATTTGTATTTTGTATATATATTTATAGAAATCTACGTTATTTTATGTGTATTCGTATATATATTTTGAAACAAATTTACATTGTTTTATATGTTTTTTGCATATTTATTTCAATACAAATTTACCTTATAGTATGTGCATTTTGTATATTTATTTTAATACAAATTCAAATATTTTATGTGTATTTTGGTATATATAATTTTATAAAAAATGCGTTATTTTATAGGTATTTTGCATCTTAGTTTTCATACAAATGTACATTATTTTATTAATATTCTGTGTATATATTTTGATACGATTTTATATTATTCTATTTGTGTTTTGTATAAATTTTTTATACATATTTTCATTATTTAATGTGTATTTTTTATATATATTTTATACAAATTAACGTTATTTTAAGTGTATTTGTTTATATAATTTCATTCAAATTTACATTATTTTAAGTGTATTTTGTATATGTATTTCAGTACAAATTTACCTAATTTTATGTGTATTTTGTATATTTATTTTCATACAAATTTAAATTATTTTTGTGTTTTTATGTATATACATATAGAATAAATTTCTATGAAAATATATATTCAAAATACATATAAAATTATGTAAATAAGTATAAAAATATATATATCAAATACACCTAAAAAAATGAAAATTCGTATCAAAATAAATAAACAAAATTCCGATAAAAGAACGTATATTTGTAGGAAAATAAATATACAAACTACACATAAAATTACGAAAATTTGAATAAAAATATATACAAAAAAACAAAAAAATAAATTTCAATTTGTATGAAAATAGATATACAAAATACACATATAATTAGTTAAATTCGTATTTAAATACATGTACAAAATATACATAAAATAATGTAAATTTGTATGAAATGAAAACAAATTCACATAAAATAACGTACATTTGTATAAAATAGATATACAAAATATACATAGAATAATGTAAAATCGTATCAAAATAAATACACAGTATATCAATAAAATAATGTAATTTTGTATTAAAATAAAGATGCAAAATACCCATAAAATAAAGCATATTTTTTTAAAAATATATATACAAGAATACACATAGAATAATTAAATTTGTATTAAAATCAATATACAAAATGCACGTACAATAAGGTAAATTTGTATTGAAAAAATATACAAAATGCACATAAAACAATGTATATTTGTTTCAAAATATATATACGAATACACATAAAATAACGTATATTTCTATAGAAATACATATACAAAATACACATGAAATGACGTAAATACATATAAAAATATATATACACAATACACATTAAATAATGTAAATTCGCATCAAAATATATAAACAAAATATCAATAAAAGAATGTGTATTTGTATGAAAATAGATATACAAAATACACATAAAATATTGTAAATTTGTATAAAACTATTCAAAAAATACACAAAAATAATTTAAATTTGTATAAAAATAAATATACAAAATACACATAAAACTAGTTAAATTTCTATTGAAATACATATACAAAATACACATAAAATAATGTAAATTTGAATGAAAATATATAAACAAATACACTTAAAATAACGTAAATTTGTATGAAATATATATAGAAAATACACATTAAATAATGTAAATATGTATAAAAAATATATACAAAACACAAATAGAATAATGTAAAATAGTATCAAAATAAATACACAGAATATTAATAAAATAATGTAAATTTGTATGAAAATAAAGATGCAAAATACCCATAAAACAACGCATTTTTTATGAAAATATATATACCAAAATACACAAAATATTTAAATTTGTATTACAATAAATATACAAAATGGACATACAATAAGGTAAATTTGTATTGAAATAGATATGCAAAATACACATAAAACAATGTAAATTTGTTTCAAAATATATATACGAATACACATAAAATAACGTAGATTTCTATAAAAATATATATACAAAATACACATAAAATGAAGTAAATACGTATAAGAAAATGTATACAAAATACACATAAAATAATGTGAATTCGTATCAAAATAAATAAACTAAATGCCAATAAAAGAATGTTTACTTGTATAAATATAAATATACAAAATACACATAAAATAACGTAAAATTTTATAAAACTATATACAAAAATAAACAAAAATAATTAAATTTGTATGAAAATAGATATACAAAAGACACATAAAATAAGCTAAATTTGAATTGAAATAAATATAGAAAATACATAAAATAATGTAAATTTGTATCAAAATGTATATTCAAATATACATATAATAACGTAAATTTGTATAGAAAATATAAGCAAAATACACATTAAATAATGTAAATACATATAAAAGATATGTACGTAATGTAAAAATTTATAAAATTAAAGATGCAAAATACCAATAAAATAACTCATATTTAAAAAAAAATATAAACAAAAATACACATTAAATAATTGAATTTGTGTTAAAATAAATATACAAAATACACATACAATAAGGTAGATTTTTATTGAAATAGATATGGAAAAAACGCATAAAATAATGAAATTTTTTATCAAAATATATACGAATACACACAATAAAATTACGTAAATTTTTATGAAAATATATATACAAAATACACATAAAATAATGTAAATACATAGAAAAATATATATACAAAATACACATAAAATAATGTAAATTCGTATCAAAATAAATAAACAAAATTTCCTCTAAAAGAATGTATATTTTTAGGAAAATAATTATACAAAATACAAATAAAATAACAAAAATTTGTATTAAAATATATACAAAAATACACAAAAATAATTTAAATTTGTTTGAAAAATAGATATGCAAAATGCACATGAAATTAGGCAAAAAAAAATTTAAATACATATACAAAATACACATAAAATAATGTAAATTTGTATGAAAATATATAAACAAATACACATAAGATAACGTAAATTTCCATAAAATATATGTACAAAATATACATTAAATAATGTAAATATGTCTAAAAATATATATACAAAATACACAGAATAACGTAAAATCGAATCAAAATAAATAAAGAGACTATCAATAAAATAATGTATATTTGTATGAAAATAAAGATGCAAAATACCCATATAATAACGCATATTTGTTTAAAAATATATATACAAAAATACACATAAAATAATTAAATTTATCAAAATAAATATACAAAAGGCACATACAATAAAGAAAATTTGTATTGAAATAGATATGCGAAATACACATAAATAATGTAAATTTGTATCAAAATATATATACGAATACATATAAAATAGAGAAAATTTCTATGAAAATATATATTCAAAATACATATAAAATTATGTAAATAAGTATAAAAATATATATATCACATACACCTAAAATAATGAAAATTCGTATCAAAATAAATAAACAAAATTCCGATAAAAGAACGTATATTTGTAGGAAAATAAATATACAAAATACACATAAAATTACGAAAATTTGAATAAAAATATATACTAAAATACACAAAATTCATTTCGATTTGTATGAAAATAGATATACATAATACACATATAATTAGTTAAATTTACATTTAAATACATGTACAAAATACACATGAAATAATGTAAATTTGTATGAAATGAAAACAAATTCACATAAAATAACGTTCATTTGTAATATACACATAAAATATATAATATTTAATATATTTAATATAATATAAAATATATAATATATATGTAATATATATACAAAATATACATAGAATAATGTAAAATCGTATCAAAATAAATACACAGAATATCAATAAAATAAAGTAAATTTGTATGAAAATAAAGCTGCAAAATACTCATAAAATAAAGCATTTTTTTTATGAAAATACATATCCAAAAATACACTTAGAATAATTAAATTTGTATTATTTTATATGTACTTTGTATATATATTTTTATACTCATTTACATTATTTAACATTTATTTAATTTAATTACTTCTGTGTATTTTTGTATATAGTTTTATACAAATTTACGATATTTTATGTGTATTTTGTATATTTATATTTATACAAATACACATACTTTTATTGGTATTTTGTTTATTTATTTTGATACGATTTTACATTATTTTATGTGTATTTTGTATTCATTTTTTTATACGTGTTTATTTCATTTTATGTGTATTTTGTATATATTTTTATAGAAATCTACGTTATTTTATGTGTATTCGTATATATATTTTGAAACAAATTTACATTGTTTTAGATGTATTTTGCATATCTTTTTCAACACAAACTTACAAAAATGCACATAAGATAAAGTAAATTTGCATTAAAATATATATACAAAACACACATTAAATAATGTAAATGCGTACATAAAATAACCTAAATTTGTATAAAACTATATATTTAAAAATAATTAAAATTTGTATGAAAAGAAATATACAAAATACACATAAAATTAGGTAAATTTGTATTGAAATACATATACAAAATACACATAAAATAATGTAAATTTGAATGAAAATATATAAACAAATACACTTAAATAACGTAAATTTGTATAAAATATATATGCAAGATACACATTAAATGTGTATAAAAAAAATATATACAAAAAAGAAATAGAATAATGTAAAATCGTATGAAAATAAATACAGAGAATATCAACAAAATAATGTAAATTTGTATGAAAAGAAAGATGCAAAATTCCCATAAAATAGCGCATTTTTTCTAAAAATATATATACCAAAATACACAAAAAATATTTAAATTTGTATTGATATAAATATACAAAATGCATATACAGTAAGGTTAATTTGTATTGAAAGAGATATTCAAAAATACATATAAAACAATGTAAATTTGTTTCAAAATATATATATGAATACACATAAAATAACGTAGATTTCTATAGAAATATATATACAAAATACACATGAAATTATGTAAATACGTATAAAAATATATATACAAAATACATATTAAGTAATGTAAATTCGTGTCAAAATAAATAAACAAAATATCATGAAAAGAATGTGTATTTGTATGAAAATAAATAATAGATAATAAATTTGTATGAAATATATATGCAAGATACACATTAAATAATATAAATATGTATAAAAAAAATATATACAAAAAACAAAGAGAATAATGTAAAATCGTATCAAAATAAATACACCGAATATTAATAAAATAATGTAAATTTGAATGAAAATAAAGATGCAAAATTCCCATCAAATAGTGCATTTTTTATAAAAATATATATACCAAAATACACATAAAATATTTAAATTTGTATTGAAATAAATATACAAAATGCACATACAATAACGTAAACTTCTATTGAAAGAGATATGCAAAAATACATATAAAACAATGTAAATTTGTTTCAAAAAATATATACGAATACACATAAAATAACGTAGATTTCTATTAAAATATATATAGAAAATACACAAAATTAAGTAAATACGTATAAAAAAATGTAAACAAAATACATATAAAATAATGTAAATACGAATCAAAATAAATAAACAAAATACCAATAAAAGAATGTGTATTTGTATAAATATAAATGTACAAAATACACATACAAAATAAACATTAAATAAGGTAAATTTGTAATGAAATATATGTACAAAATACACATAAAATAATGTAAATTTATATGAAAATATATATACAAATACACATAAAATACCATGAATTTGTATAAAATTATATATTCAAAATAAATGTTAAATAATGTAAATGCGTATAAAAATATATATACAAAGTACATATAAAATAATACAAATTTAATTATTCTATGTGTATTTTTGTATATGTATTTTCATAAAAAAATGATTTATTTTATGAGTATTTTGCATCTTTATTTTCATACAAATTTACATTATTTTATTGATATTCTGTGTATTTATTTTGATACGATTTTACATTATTCTATGTATATTTTGTATATATATTTCATGCAAATGAACGTTATTTTATTTGAATTTGTTTTCATTTCATACAAATTTACATTATTTCATGTGTATTTTGTACATGTATTTAAATGCAAATTTAACTAATTATATGTGTATTATGTATATCTATTTTCATACAAATCGAAATTAATTTTGTGTATTTTAGTATATATTTTTATTCAAATTTTCGTGATTTTATGTGTATTTATGTATATTTATTTTCCTACAAATATACGTTCTTTTCTCGGAATTTTGTTTATTTATTTTGATACGAATTTTCATTATTTTAGGTGTATGTGATATATATATTTTTATACATATTTACATAATTTTATATGTATTTTGAATATATATTTTCATAGAAATTTACTCTATTTTATGTGTATTCGTATATATATTTTGATACAAATTTACATTATTTATGTGTATTTCGCATATCTATTTCAATACAAATTTTCTTTATTGTATGTGCCCTTTGTATATTTATTTTGATACAAATTTAATTAATTTATATGTATTTTTGTATATATATTTTTAAACAAATATGCGTTATTATATGGGTATTTTGCATCTTTATTTTCATACAAATTTACATTATTTTATTGATAGTCTGTTTATTTATTTTGATACGATTTTACGTTATTCTGTGTATTTTATATATATATTTTTAGACATATTTACATTATTTAATGAATATTTTGTACATATATTTTATGGAAATTTACGTTGTCTTATGTGTATTTGTTTATATATTTTCATACAAATTTACATTATTTTATGTGTATTTTGTATATGTATTTCAATAAAAATTTGCCTAATTTCATATGTATTTGGCATTTTGTATATATATTTTTCTATGTATTTACATTATTTTATGAGTATTTTGTATTTATATTTTCATAAAAATTTACGTAATTTTATTGTGTGTATTCGTTTATATTTTGATAAAAAATTTCATTATCTTATGTGTTTTTTCCATATCTATTTCAATAAAAATCTACCTTATTGTATGTGTATTTTGTATATTTATTTTAATACAAATTCAATTATTTAATGTGTATTTTTGTATATATTATTTTTTAAATATGAGTTATTTTATGGGTATTTTGCATCTTTATTTTTATAAATTTTTACATTACGTATTTACATTATTTAATGTGTATTTTGTTTATGTATTTTTAAACAAATTTACGTTATTATATGTGTATTTGAATATATATTTTGATACAAATTTACATTATTTTATGTATTTTCTATATATATTTCAATTCAAATTTAGCTTATTTTATGTCTTTTGTATATCTATTTTCATACAAATTTAATTATTTTTGTTTATTTTTGTATATAGTTTTATACAATTTTACGTTATTTTATGTGTATTTAGTATATTTATATTTATACAAGTAAACATTCTTTTATTGGCATTTAGTTTATTTATTTTGATACGAATTTACATTATTTTATGTGTATTTTGTATACATTTTCTTATACGTATTTACTTCATTTTATGTGTATTTTATATATATATTTTTATAGAAATCTACGTTATTTTATGTGTATTCGTATATATATTTTGAAACAAATTCATATTGTTTTATGTGTATTTTGCATATCTATTTCAATACAAATTTACCTTATTGTATGTGCATTTTGTATATTTATTGTAATACAAATTTAAATATTTTATGTGTATTTTGGTATATATATTTTCATAAAAAATGCGTTGTTTTATGGGTATTTTGCATCTTTATTTTTATACAAATTTACATTATTTTATTAATATTCTGTGTATTTATTTTGATACTATTTTACATTATTCTATTTGTGCTTTGTATATATTTTTTTATACATATTTACATTATTTAATGTGTATTTTCTATATATATTTCATACAAATTCATATTATTTTAAGTGTATTTGTTTATATATTTTCATTCAAATTTACATTATTTTATGTGTATTTTGTATATGTATTTCAATAGAAATTTAACTAGTTTTATGTGTATTTTGTATATATATTTTTATACAAATTTAAATTATGTTTGTGTATTTTTTTAATTGAGTTTTATACAAATTTACAATATTTTATGTGTATTTTGTATATCTATTTTCATACAAATACACATTCTTTTATTGATATTTTGTTTATTTATTTTGATGCGAATTTACATTATTTAATGTGTATTGTGTATATATATTTTTATACGTATTTACGCCATTTCATGTGTATTTTGTATATATATTTCTATAGAAATATACGTTATTTTATGTGTATTCGTATATATATTTTGAAACAAATATACATTGTTTTATGTGCATTTTGTATATTTTTCTATACAAATTTACCTTATTGTACGTGCATTTTGTATATTAATTTTAATACAAATTTAATTATTCTATGTGTATTCTTGTATATGTATTTTTTAAAAAATATGCTTTATTTTATGGGTATTTTGCATCTTTATTTTCATACAAAATTACATTATTTTATTGATATTCTGTGTATTTATTTTGATACGATTTTACATTATTATATGTATATTTTGTATATCTATTTTATACAAAGGTACGTTATTTTATGTGAATTTGTTTTCATTTCATACAAATTTACATTATTTTATGTGTATTTTGTACATGTATTTAAATACAAATTTAACTAATTATATGTGTATTTTGTATATCTATTTTCATACAAATTGAAATTTATTTTTTTGTTTTTTTGTATATATTTTTATTCAAATTTTCGTAATTTTATGTGTATTTTGTATATTTATTTTCCTACAAATATACGTTCTTTTATGGGAATTTTGTTTATTTATTTTGATACGAATTTTCATTTTTTTTAGGTGTATTTGATATATATATTTTTATACTTATTTACATAATTTTATATGTATTTTGAATATATATTTTCATAGAAATTTACTCTATATGTATATACAAAAAAACACAAAAATAATTTAAATTTGTATGAAAATAAATATGCAAAATACACATAAAATAAGGTAAATTTGTATTGAAATACATATACTAAATACACTTAAAATAATGTAAATCTGAATGAAATTATATAAACAAATACACTTAAAATAACGTTAATTTTTATAAAATATATATAAAAAATACACATTAAATAATGAAAATATGTATGAAAAAATATATACAAAACACAAATAGTATAATATAAAATCGTATCAATATATATACACAGAATATCAATAAAATAATATACATTTGTATGAAAACTAAGATGCAAAATACCAATAAAATAACGCATTTTTTTATAAAATTATATATACCAAAGTACAAATAAAATATTTGAATTTGTATTAAATTAATATACAAAATGCACTTACAATAAGGTAAATTTGTATTGAAATAGATATGCAAAAAACATACAAAACAATGTAAATTTGTTTCAAAATATATATACGAATACACATAAAATAACGTAGATTATTATAAATATATATATATATATATATATATATATATATATATATATATATATATATATATATATATATATATATATATATATATATATATATATATATATATATATATAAAAAATACAAATAAAATTAAGTAAATACGAATCAAAAATGTATACAAAATACACATAAAATAATGTAAATTGGTATAAATATAAATAAACAAAATACCAATAAGAGAATGTGTATTTGTATAAATATAAATATACAAAATGCACATAAAATAACGTAAATTTGTATAAAACTATATACAAAAATACACAGAAGTAATTAAATTTGTATGAAAATAGATATACAAAATACACACAAAATAAGCTAAATTTGAATTGAAATATATATACAAAAAACATAAAACAAATTAAATTCGTTTCAAAATATTTTTAACAAATACACATCTGTATTTTGTATATCTATTTTGTATGTATATTTTCATAGAAATTTACTATATTTTATGAGTATTCGTATATATTTTGATACAAACTTACATTATTAATGTGTATTTTGCATATCTATTTCAATACAAATTTACTTTATTGTACGTGCATTTTGTATATATATTTTAATACAAATTTAATTATTTTATATGTCTTTTTGTATATATATTTTTATGCAAATATGCGTTCTTATATGGATATTTTGCATCTTTATTTTCATACAAATTTACTTTATTTTATTGATATTCTCTTTATTTATTTTGATACGATTTAACATTATTCTATGTGTTTTTTGTATATATTTTATATATATATATATATATATATATATATATATATATATATATATATATATATATATATATATATATATATATATATATATATATATATATATATATATATATATATATATATATATATATTTTTTTTTATTTTTCATTTTGTATATATATTTTATCCAAATTTACATTATTTTATGTGTATTTGTTTATATATTTTCATACATATTTACATTATTTTATGTGTTTTTTGTATATATATTTTTCTACGTATTTAAATTATTTTATGAGTATTTTGTATATACATTTTCATAAAAAAATTACGTTATTTTATTGTGTGTATAAGTATATATTTTGATACAAATTTTATACAAATTCATGTTATTTAATGTGTATTCGTGTCAAAATAAATTAACAAAATATCATGAAAAGAATGTGTATTTGTATGAAAATAAATAATAGATAATAAATTTGTATGTAATATATATGCAAGATACACATTAAATAATGTAAATATGTATAAAAAAATATATACAAAAAAAAATAGAATAATGTAAAATCGTATCAAAAGAAATAAAACGAATATTAATAAAATAATGTAAATTTGTATGAAAATAAAGATGCAAAATTCCCATCAAATAGTGCATTTCTTATAAAAATATATATACCAAAATACACATAAAATATTTAAATTTGTATTGAAATAAATATACAAAATGCACATACAATAAGGTAAATTTCTGTTGAAAGAGATATGCAAAAATACATGTAAAAATTATAAATTTGTTTCAAAATATATATACGAATACACATAAAATAATGTAGATTTCTATAAAAATATATATAAAAAATACACATAAAATTAGGTAAATACGTATAAAAAAATGTAAACAAAATACACATAAAATAATATAAATTCGAGACAAAATAAATAAACAAAATACCAATAAAAGAATGTGTATTTGTTCTGTGTATTTTTGTATATAGTTTTATACAAATTTACGATATTTTATGTGTATTCTGTATATTTATATTTATACAAATACACATTCTTTTACTGGTATTTTGTTTATTTATTTTGATACGATTTTTATGTGTATTTTGTATTCATTTTCTTATACGTATTTACTTCATTTTATGTGTATTTTGTATATGTTTTTATAGAAATCAACGTTATTTTATGTGTATTCGTATATATATTTTGAAACAAATTTACATTGTTTTATATGTATTTTGCATATCTATTTCAATACAAATTTACCTTACAGTATGTGCATTTTTTATATTTATTTTAATACAAATTTTAATATTTTATGTGTATTTTGGTATATATATTTTTAAAAAAATGCGTTATTTTATGGCTATTTTGCACCTTTATTTTCATACAAATTTACATTATTTAATTAATATTTTGTGTATTTATTTTGATACGATTTTACATTATTCTATTTGTGTTGTGTATATATTTTTTTTATACATATTTACATTATATAATTAGTATTTTGTATATATATTTGATACAAATTTACGTTATTATAAGTGTATATGTTTATATATTTTCATTCAAATTTCCATTATTTTATGTGTATTTTGTATATGTATTTCAATACAAATTTACCTAATTTTATGTGTATTTTGTATATTTATTTTAATACAAATTTAAATTATTTTTGTGTATTTTTGTATATAGTTTTATACAAACTTAGGTTATTTTATGAGTATTTTGTATATCTATTTTCAAACAAATACACATTCTTTTATTGATATTTTGTTTATTTATTTTGACGAGAATTTAAGTTATTTAATGTGTATTTTGAATATATATTTCTATACGTATTTACATCATTTCATGTGTATTTTGTATATATATTTCTATAGAAATCTACGTTATATTATGTGTATTCGTATATAGATTTTTAAACAAATTTACACTTTTATGTGTATTTTGCATATTTTTTCAATACAAATTTACCTTATTGTATATGCATTTTGTATATTAATTTTAATACAAATTTAATTATTCTATGTGTATTTTTGTATATGTATTTTTATAAAAATATGCTTTATTTTATTGGTATTTTGCATCTTTGTTTCCATACAAAATTTACGTTATTTTATTGATATTCTGCTCATTTATTTTGATACGAATTGACATTATTCTATGTGTATTTTGTATATATTTTTCATACAAATTTACGTTATTTTATGTGTATTTGTTTATATATTTTGACACAAATTTACAATATTTTATGGGTATTTTGTATATATATTTCAAAAGAAATTTACCTAGTTTTATGTGTATTTTGAATATCTTTTTTCATACAAATTCAAATTATTTATATGTATTTTTGCATATATTTCAATACAAATTTTAGTTATGTTATGTGTATTTTGTAAATCTATTTTCATTCAAATTTAATTAATCTATGTGTATTTTTGTATATGTATTTAAAAAAAAATATGCTTTATCTTATGGGTATTTTGCATCTTTATCGTCATATAAATTTAAATTATTTTATTGATATTCTGTGTACTTATTTTGATACGATTTTACATTATTCTATGTATAACAAAAATAAATACAGAATACACAAAAATAGATATGCAAAATACATATAAACAATGTAAATTTGTTTCAAAATATAGATACGAATACACATGAATTAAGGTAGATTTCTATAAAAATATATATACAAAATACACATAAAATTAAGTAAATACGTATAAAAAATGTATACAAAATACACATAAAATAATGTAAATTAGTATCAAAATAAATAAACAAAACACCAATAAAAGAATGTATATATATATATATATATATATATATATATATATATATATATATATATATATATATATATATATATATATATATATATATATATATATATATATATATATACAAAATACACATTAAATAATATAATTTGTTTAAAACTATACAAAATAAACATGAAATGATGTAAATACGTATAAAAATATATATACAAAATACACATTAAATAATGTAAATTCGCGTCAAAATAAATAAACAAAATATCAATAAAAGAATGTGTATTTGTATGAAAATAGATATACAAAATACACATAAAATAACCTAAATTTGTGTCAAACTATATACAAAAATACACAAAAATATTTTAAATTTGTATGAAAATAAATATACAAAATACACATAACATTAGGTAAATTTGTATTGAAATACATACTCAAAATACAAATAAAATACTGTAAATTTGAATGAAAATACATAAACAAATACACTTAAAATAACGTAAATTTGTATAAAAAAATATGTACAAAACACGAATAGAATAATTTAAGATCGTATCAAAATGAATACACAGAATATTAATAAAATAATGTAAATTTGAATGAAAATAAAGAAGCAAAATACCCATAAAATAATGCATTTTTTTTATTTATAAAAATATATATACCAAAATACACATCAAAAAATTAAATTTGTATTGAAATAAATATACAAAAAACATATACAATAAGGTAAATTTGTATTGAAATAGATATGCAAAATAAATAAAACAATGTAAATTTGTTTCAAAATAAATAAAACAATGTAAATTTGTTTCAAAATATATATACGAATACACATAAAATAACGTAAATTTCTATAAAAATATATATACAAAATACACATAAAATGAAGAAAATACGTATAAAAAAATGTATACAAAATACACATAAAATAATGTAAAATCGTGTCAAAATAAATAAACAAAATACCAATAAAAGAATGTGTATTTGTATAAATATAAATATTAAAAATACACATAAAATAACGTAAATTTATATAAAACTATATACAAAAATACACAGAAGTAATTAAATTTGTATGAAAATATATACAAAATACACACAAATAAGCTAAATTTGAATTGAAATATATATACAAAATACATGAAATAAAGTAAATTTGTATCAAAATATTTATACAAATACACATATAATAACGTAAATTTGTATGAAAATATATAAACAAAATGCACATTAAATAATGTAAATACGTATAAAAAAATATGTACAAAATACATATATAATCATGTAATTCGTATCAAAATAAATAAACAAAATACCAATAAAATAATGTAAGTTTGTATGAGTAAACGTGTATGTTGCATATTTTTTCAATACAAATTTAATTATTCGATGTGTATTTTTGTATCTGTACTTTTATAAACATATGCTTTATTTTTTGGGTATTTTGCATCTTTATTTTCATACAAATTTACATTATTTTATTGATATTCTGCTCATTCATTTTGATACGAATTGACATTATTCTATATGTATTTTGTATATATTTTTCATACAAATAAACGTTATTTTATGTGTATTTGTTTATATATTTTGACACAAATTTACAATATTTTATGCGTATTTTGTATATACATTTCAAAAGAAATTCACCTAGTTTTATGTGTATTTTGTATATCTATTTTCATACAAACTCAAATTATTTCTATGTATTTTTGTATATATTTTAATACAAATTTTAGTTATGTTATGTGTATTTTGTAAATTTATTTTCATTCAAATATATATTAATTTAATTTAAATATGTATGAAAAGAAATATACAAAATACACATAAAATTAGGTTAATTTGTATTGAAATATATATACAAAATACACATAAAATAATGTAAATTTGAAAGAAAATATATAAACAAATACACATATATAAACGTAAATTTGTATGAAATATATATTCAAAATACTCATTAAATAATGTAAATATGTATAAAAAAATATATACAAAACACAAATAGAATAATGTAAAATCGTATCAAAATATATACACAGAATATTAATAAAATAATGTTAATTTGTATGAAAATTAAGATGTAAAATACTTATAAAATAAGGCATTTTTTATAAAATTATTGATACCAAAATACACATAAAATATTTGAATTTGTATTAAAATAAATATACAATAATGCACATACAATAAGGTAAATTTGTATTGAAATAGATATGCAAAATACATATCAAATAATGTAAATTTGTTTCAAAATACATATACGAATACACATAAAATAACTTAGATTTCTATAAAAATACATGTACAAAATACACATAAAATTAAGTTAATACGTATAAAAAAATGTATACAAAATACACATAAAATAATGTAAATTCGTATAAATGTAAATAAACAATATACCAATAAAAGAATGTGTATTTGTATAAATATATATATACAAAATGCACATAAAATAACGTAAATTTATATAAAACTATATACATTAAATAACGCAAATTTCTATAAAAATATATGTACAAAAATGAACATGAAATAAATTTGCATAAAAATATATATACGAAACACACATTAGATAAAGTAAATGAGTATAAAAATATGTATACAAAATACCTATGAAATAATCTAAATTCGTATCGAATTAAATTAAGAAAATACCCATAAAGTATTGTAATTTTGGATGAAAATATATATACAAAATACACATAAAATAACCTAAATACAAATACAAATATACACATAAAATAATTTTAAATTGAATGAAATAAATATACAAAATAAACATAAAATAAGGTAAATTTGTAATGGAATATATGAAAAAATACACATAAAATAATATAAATTTGTATGAAAATATATATACAAATACACATTAAATAACATGAATTTGTATAAAATTTGTATCTAAATATATACTTATACACACAATAAAATAACGTAATTTTTTATGAAAATGTATATACAAAATACACATAAAATAATTTAAATACGTAGAAAAATATATATACAAAAAACACATAAAATAATGTAAATTTGTATGAAAATATATAAACAAATACACATAAAATAATGTAAATTTGGATAAAATATATATACAAAATGAACATTAAATAATGTATATATGTATAAAAAAAATATATACAAAATTCACATAGAATAATGTTAAATCGAATCAAAATAAATAAAGAGAATATCAAAAAAATAATGTAAATTTGTATGAAAATAAAGATGCAAAATATCCATATAATAACGCATATTTGCATAAAAATATATATACAAAAATACATATAAAATAATTAAATTTGTATTAAAATAAATATACAAAATGCACGTACAATAAAGTAAATTTGTATTGAAATAGATATGCAAAATACACATCAATAATGTAAATTTGTATCAAAATATATATACGAATACTCATAAAATAGAGTAAATTTCTATGGAAATATACTTACAAAATAGATATACAAAATACACATATAACTAGTTAAATTTGTATTTAAATACATGTACAAAAAACGCATAAAATAATGTAGATTTGTATGAAATGAAAACAAATACATTTTATATAAAATATATATACAAAATACACATAGAATAATGTAAAATCATATCAAAATAAATACACAGAATATTAATAAAATAAAGTAAATTTGTATGAAAATAAAGATGCAAAATAACCATAAAATAAAGCATATTTTTTAAAAAATACATATACAAAAATACACATAGATTAATCAAATTTGTATTAAAATTAATATACAAAATGCATATACAATAAGGTAAATTTGTATTGAAAAAATATTCAAAATATACGTAAAACAATGTAAATTTGTTTCAAAATATATATACGAATACACATAAAATAACGTAGATTTCTATAGAAATATATATACAAAATACACTTGAAATAATGTAAATACGTATAAAAATATATATACAAAATACACATTAAATAATGTTCATTCGTGTCAAAATAAATAAACAAAATATCATGAAAAGTATGTGTATTTGTATGAAAATAGATATACAAAATACACATAAAATCACCTAAATTTGTATAAAACTATATACAAAAATAAACAAAAATAATTTAAACTTGTATGAAAATAAATATACAAAAAACATATAAAATTACGTAAATTTGTATTGAAATACATATACAAAATACACATAAAATAATGTAAATTTGAATGAAAATATATAAACATCTAGACTTAAAATAATGTAAATTTGTATCAAATATATATACAAAAAACACATTAAATAATGTAAATATGTATAAAAAATATATATACAAAACACAAATAAAATAATGTAAAATCGTATCAAAATAAATACAGAAAATATTAATAAAATAATGTAAATTTGTATGAAAATTAAGATGCAAAATACCCATAAAATAACGCATTTTTTTATAAAAATATATATACGAAAAAACATAAAATATTTGATTTTGTATCAAAATAAATAGATATACAAAATACTCATAAAATAAGCTAAATTTGAATTGAAATATATATACAAAATACATAAAATAATGTAAATTTATATCAAAATACTTATACAAACACACATATAATAACGTAAATTTGTATAAAAATATATAAACAAAATAAACATTAAATAATGTAAATACGTATAAAAAATATGTACAAAATACACAAATAATCATGTAATTCGTATCAAAATAAATAGACAAAATACAAATAAAACAATGTAAATTTCTATGAGAAAACATATACAAAATACACATAATTAACGCAAATATCAATAAAAATATATATAATATAATATATTTTTATACATATTTAAAATATGTAATGTATATTTTATATATATTTTTTATCCAAATTTACGTTATTTTATATGTATTTGTTTATATATTTTCATACAAATTTACATTATTTTATGTGAGTTTTGTATATGTATTTCAATACAAATTTGCCTAACTTTATGTGTATTTTGCATATCTATTTTCAAACACAAATTATTTTTGTGTATTTTTGTATATATTTTTATATAAATTTTAGTTATTTTATTTGTTTTTTGTATATATATTTTCCTACAAATATACATTCTTTTATTATTTAATGTGTATTTTGTATATATATTTTACAATTTAAATTATTTTAAGTGTATTTTATATATACATTTTCATAAAATTTACATTATTTTAAGTGTATTTTGTATATATTTAAATACAAATTTACCTAATTTTATGTGTATTTTGTATATATTTATTTTCATACAAATTTAAATTATTTTATGTGTATTTTTGTATATTCATATAGAGTAAATTTCTATGAAATTATATATTCAAAATACATATAAATTATGTAAATTATTATATGTGTATATATATATTACATCTAAAATACATTATTTTAATTGTTATCAAAATTTAACAAAATACCGATAAAGATTATCTCATAGGTATTTTGTATACATATTTTATACAAATTTACATTATCTAATGTGCGAAAATTTGAATATAAATATACAAAACAACAAATTTAATGTGCATTTTGTACATATATTTATAGAAACATAAAACGTTATTTTATGTGTTTTTGTATATATGTTTCATACAAATTTACATAATTTAATTAGTTTTGTTTATTTATTTTATCGGAATTTTGTTTATTGATTTTGATACGAATTTTCATTATTTTAGGTGTATTTTATATATATATATGTATTTTTATAATTATTTACATAATTTTATATGTATTTTTAATATATATTTTCATAGAAATTTACTCTATTTTATGTGTATTCCTTTATATATTTTGATACAAATTAACATTATTTATGTGTATTTCGCATATCTATTTCAATACAAATTTTCTTTATTCTATGTGCCTTTTGTATGTTTATTTTGATACAAATTTAATTATTTTATGTGTATTTTTGTATATATATTTTTAAACAAATATGCGTTATTATATGGGTATTTTGCATCTTTATTTTCATACAAATTTACATTATTTTATTGATAGTCTGTTTATTTATTTTGATACGATTTTACGTTATTCTGTGTATTTTGTATACATATTTTTAGACATATTTACATTATTTAATGTGTATTTTGTACATATATTTTATGGAAATTTACGTTATCTTATGTGTATTTGTTTATATAGTTTCATTCAAATTTACATTATTTTATGTGTATTTTGCATATGTATTTCAATAAAAATTTGCCTAATTTGATTTTGCATATCTATTTTCAAACAAATTTAAATTATTTTTGTGTATTTTTGTATATATTTTTATACAAATTTTTGTTATTTTATTTGTATTTTGTATATATATTTTCCTACAAATATACATTCTTTTAGAGGAAATTTTGTTTATTTGTTTTGATACGAATTTACATTATTTTATGTGTATTTTGTATATATATTTTTCTATGTATTTACATTATTTAATGTGTATTTTGTATATATATTTTCAAAAAAATTTAAGTTATTTTATTGTGTGTATTCGTATATATTTTGATACAAATTTACTTTATTTTATGTGTTTTTTGCATATCTATTTCAATAAAAATCTACCTTATTGTATGTGTATTTTGTATATTTATTTTAATACAAATTTAATTATTTTATGTGTATTTTTGTATATATATTTTTTTAAATATGAGTTATTTTATGGGTATATTGCATCTTTAATTTTATAAATTTTTACATTACGTACATATAAAATAATACAAATTTAATTATTCTATGGTAAATTTGTTTCAAAATATATATACGAATACACATAAAATAACGTTGATTTCTATAGGAATATATATACAAAATACACATGAAATGATGTAAATACGTATAAAAATATATATACAAAATACACATTAAATACTGTAAATTCGCGTCAAAATAAATAAACAGAATATCAATAAAAGAATGGGTTATTGAATGAAAATAGATATACAAAATACACATAGAATAACCTAAATTTGTATCAAACTATATACAAAAATACACAAAAATATTTTAAATTTGTATGAAAATAAATATACAAAATACACATAAAATTAGGTAAATTTGTATTGAAATACATATACAAAATACACATAAAATAATTTAATTTGAATGAAAAGACATAAACAAATACACTTAAAATAACGTAAATTTGTATAAAAAAAATATATACAAAACACAAATAGAATAATGTAAAATCGTATCAAAATAAATACACAGAATATTAATAAAATAATGTAAATTTGTATGAAAATAAAGAGGCAAAATACCCATAAAATAACGCATTTTTTTAATTTATAAAAATATATATACCAAAATACACATCAAAAAATTAAATTTGAATTGAAATAAATATATAAAAAACACATACAATAAGGTAAATTTGTATTGAAATAGACATGCAAAATACATATAAAACAATGTAAATTTGTTTCAAAATATATATACGAATACACATAAAATAACGTAGATTTCTATAAAAATATATATACAAAATACACATAAAATGAAGTAAATACGTATAAAAAAATATATACAAAATACACATAAAATAATGTAAATTCGTATCAAAATAAATAAACAAAATACCAATAAAAGAATGTGTATTTGTATAAATATAAATATACAAAATACACATAAAATAACGTAAATTTATATAAAACTATATACAAAAATACACAAAAGTAATTAAATTCGTATGAAAATAGATATACAAAATACAGATAAAATAAGCTAGATTTGAATTGAAATGTATAACCAAAATACATAAAATAATGTAAATTTGTATCAAAATATTTATAAAAATACATATAATAACGTAAATTTGTTTAAAAATATATAAACAAAATACACATTAAATAATGTAAATACGTATAAAAAATATGTACAAAATACACATATAATCATTTAATTCGTATCAAACTAAATAAACAAAATATTAATAAAATAAAGTAAATTTGTATGAGAAAACATATACAAATACACATAAAATAACGCTAATTTCTATAAAAATATATGTCCAAAAATGAACGTAAAATAAAGTAACTATGGATAAAAACATATATACAAAACACACATTAAATAATGTAAATGCGTACATAAAATAACCTAAATTTGTATAAAACTATATACAAAAATACACAAAAATAATTTAAATTTGTATGAAAAGAAATATACAAAATACACATAAAATTAGGTGAATTTGTATTGAAATACATATACAAAATACACATAAAATAATGTAAATTTGAAAGAAAATATATAAACAAATACACATATAATAACGTAAATTTGTATGAAATATATATACAAAATACACATTAAATGATGTAAATATGTATAAAAAAAATATATACAAAACACAAATAGAATAATGTAAAAGCGTATCAAAATTTACGTTGTTATATGTATTTTTATAAATATTTTGATTCAAATCTACATTATTCTATGTATTTTGTATATATATTTCAATTCAAATTTAGCTTATTTTATCTGTATTTTGTATATCTATTTTCATACGAATTTAATTACTTCTGTGTATTTTTATATAGTTTTATATAAATTTACGTTATTTTATGTGTATTTTGTATATTTATATTTATACAAATACACATTCTTTTATTGGTATTTTGTTTATTTATTTTGATGCGAATTTACATTATTTTACGTGTATTTTGTATACATTTTCTTATACGTATTTACTTCATTTTATGTGTATTTTGTATATATATTTTTATACAAATCTACGTTATTTTATGTGTAATCGTATATATATTTTGAAACAAATTTACATTGTTTTATATGTATTTTGCATATCTATTTCAATACAGATTTACCTTATTGCATGTGTATTTTGTATATTTATTTTAATACAAATTATTTTTTTCATGTGTATTTTGGTATATATATTTTTATAAAAAATGCGTTATTTAATGGGTATTTTGCATCTTTATTTTCATACAAATCTACATTGTTTTATTAATATTCTGTGTATTTGTTTTGATACGAGTTTACATTATTCTATTTGTGTTTTGTATATATTTTTTTATACATATTTACATTATTTAATGTGTATTTTGTATATTTTAAAACAAATTTACGTTATTTTATGCGCATCTGATAAAATATTTTGATACAAATTTACATTATTTTATGTATTTTGTATATATATTTCAATACAAATTTAGTTTATTTTATGTATATTTTGTATATCTATTTTCATTCGTATCAAAATAATTAAACAAAATAGCAATAAAATAATGTAAATTTGCATGAGAAAACATATATAAATACGCATAAAATAACGCAAATTTCTAAAAAAAATATAAGTACAAAAATGCACATAAAATAAAGTAAATTTGCATAAAAATATATATACAAAACACACATTAAATAATGTAAATGCGTACATAAAATAACCTAAATTTGTATAAAACTATATACAAAAATACACAAAAATATATATACAAAAAACAAATAGAATAATATAAAATCGTATCAAAATAAATACACCGAATATTATTAAAATAATGTAAATTTGTATGAAAATAAAGATGCAAAATTCCCATCAAATAGCGCATTTCTTACAAAAAAATATATACCAAAATACACATAAAATATTTAAATTTGTATTGAAATAACTATACAAAATGCACATACAATAAGGTAAACTTCTATTGAAAGAGATATGCAAAAATACATTTGAAACAATGTAAATTTTTTTCAAAATATATATACGAATACATATAAAATAACGTAGATTTCTATAAAAATATATATACAAAATACACATAAAATTAAGTAAATACATATAAAAAAATGTAAACAAAATACACATAAAATAATGTAAATTCGAAACAAAATAAATAAACAAAATACCAATAAAAGAATGTGTATTCTGTGTGTGTTCTGTGTATTTTTGTATATAGTTTTATACAAATTTACGATATTTTATGTGTATTTTGTATATTTATATTTATACAAATACACATTCTTTTACTGGTATTTTGTTTATTTATTTTGATACGATTTTTATGTGTATTTTGTATTCATTTTTTTATACGTATTTTCTTCATTTTAAGTGTATTTTGTATATATTTTTATAGAAATCAACGTTATTTTATGTGTATTCGTATATATATTTTAAAACAAATTTACATTGTTTTATATGTATTTTGCATGTCTATTTCAATAAAAATTTACCTTACAGTATGTGCATTTTTTATATTTATTTTAATACAAATTTTAATATTTTATGTGTATTTTGGTATATATATTTTTATAAAAAATGTGTTATTTTCTGGCTATTTTGCATCTTTATTTTCATACAAATTTACATTATTTTATTAATATTCTGTGTATTTATTTTGATACGATTTTACATTATTCTATTTGTGTTTTGTATATATTTTTTTATACATATTTACATTATTTAATTAGTATTTTGTATATATATTTGATACAAATTTACGTTATTTTAAGAGTATATTTTTATATATTTTCATTCAAATTTCCATTATTTTATGTGTATTTTGTATATGTATATCAATACAAATTTACCTAATTTTATGTGTATTTTGTATATTTAGTTTCATACAAATTTAAATTATTTTTGTGTATTTTTGTATATAGTTTTATACAAACTTAGGCTATTTTATGAGTATTTTGTATATCTATTTTCATACAAATACACATTCTTTTATTGATATTTTGTTTATTTATTTTGACGAGAATTTAAATTATTTAATGTGTATTTTGTATATATATTTTTATACGTATTTACATCATTTCATGTGTATTTAGTATATATATTTCTATAGAAATCTACGTTGTATTATGTGTATTCGTATATAGATTTTTAAACAAATTTACACTTATATGTGTATTTTGCATATTTTTTCAATACAAATTTACCTTATTGTATATGCATTTTGTATATTAATTTTAATACAAATTTAATTATTCTATGTGTATTTTTGTATATGTATTTTTATAAAAATATGCTTTATTTTATGGGCATTTTGCATCTTTATTTTCATTCAAAATCTACGTTATTTTATTGATATTCTGCTCATTCATTTTGATACGATTTGACATTATTCTATGTGTATTTTGTATATATTTTTCATACAAATTTACGTTATTTTATGTGTATTTGTTTATATATTTTGACACAAATTTACAATATTTTATGGGTATTTTGTATATATATTTCAAAAGAAATTTACCTAGTTTTATGTGTATTTTGAATATCTATTTTCATACAAACTCAAATTATTTATATGTATTTTTGAATATATTTCAATACAATTTTTAGTTATGTTATGTGTATTTTGTAAGTCTATTTTCATTCAAATATATATTATTTTATTGGTATTTTGTTGATTTATATTGATACGAATTTACATTATTTTATATGTACTTTTTATATATATTTTTATACGCATTTACATAATTTAATATTTATTTTGAATATATAATTTTATACAAATTCATGGTATTTTATGTGTATTTGTATATATATTTTCATATAAATTTACATTATTTTATGTGTATTTTGTACATATATTTCATTACAAATTTACCTTATTTTATGTTTATTTTGTACAAAATTATATATTCAAAATAAATATTAAATAATGTAAATGCGTATAAAAATATATATACAAAGTACATATAAAATAATCTGCGTTATTTTATGTGTATTCGTATATATATTTTGAAACAAATTTACATTGTTTTATGTGTATTTTGCATATTTTTTTAATACAAATTTACCTTATTGTATGTGCATTTTGTATATTAATTTTAATACAAATTTGATTAATCTCTGTGTATTTTTGTATATGTATTTTTAAAAAAATATGCTTTATTTTATTGGTATTTTGCATCTTTATTTTCATACAAATTTACATTATTTTATTGATATTCTGTATATTTATTTTGATATGATTTTACATTATTCTATGTGTATTTTGTGTATATATTTTATATAAAATGTATTTGTTTTCATTTCATACAAATCTACATTATTTTATGTGTTTTTGTACATGTATTTAAATACAAATTTAACTAGTTATATGTATATTTTGTATATCTATTTTGTATGTATATTTTCATAGAAATTTACTCTATTTTATGAGTATTCGTATATATATTTTGATACAAATTTACATTATTAATGTGTATTTTGCATATCTATTTCAATACAAATTAACTTTATTGTACGTTGATTTTGTATATTTATTTTAATACAAATTTAATTATTTTATGTCTTTTTGTATATATATTTTTATGCAAATATGTGTTATTATATGGATTTTTTGCATCTTTATTTTCATACAAATTTACATTATTTTATTGATATTCTCTTTATTTACTTTGATACGATTTATATATTATTATATATATATTTATATATATTTATATATATATTTATATATATTTATATATATATTTATATATATTTATATATATATTTATATATATTTATAGATATTTATATGTATATATTTATATATATATATATATATATATATATATATATATATATATATATATATATATATATATATATATATATATATATATATATATATATATATATATATATATATATATATATATATATATATATGTTCATTTTGTATATATATTTTATTCAAATTGACATTATTTTATGTGTATTTGTTTATATATTTTCATACATATATAGATTATTTTGTGTTTTTTGTATATATTTTTCTACGTATTTAAATTATTTTATGTGTATTTTGTATATACATTTTCATAAAAAATTACGTTATTTTATTGTGTGTATAAGTATATATTTTGATACAAATTCTATACAAATTCATGTTATTTAATGTGTATTTGTATATATATTTTCATACAGATTTATATTATTTGATGTGTATTTTGAATACATTTTTTTATTCGTATTTACTTAATTTTATGTGTATTTTGTATATATAATTTTATAGAAATCTACGTTTTTTTATTTGTATTCGTATATATATTTTGAAACAAATTTACATTGTTTTATATGTATTTTTGCATATCTCTTTCAATACAAATTTACCTTATTGTATGTGCATTTTGTATATTTATTTCAATACAAATTAAAAAAAATTATGTGTATTTTGGTATATATATTTTTATAAGAAATGCGCTATTTTATGGGAATTTTGCATCTTTATTTTCATACAAATTTACATTATTTTATTGATATTCGGTGTATTTATTTTGATACGATTTTACATTATTCTATTTGCTTTTTGCATATACTTTTTTTATAAATATTTACATTATTTAATGTGTATCTTGCATGTATATTTTATACAAATTTATTATCTATTATCTATTTTCATGCAAATACACATTCTTTTCATGATATTTTGTTTATTTATTTTGACACGAATTTACATTATTTCATATGTATTTTGTATATATATTTTTATACGTATTTACATAATTTCATATGTATTTTGTATATATATTTAATAGATATTCAAAATACACATAAAATAACCTAAATTTGTATCAAACTATATACAAAAATACACAAAAATATTTTAAATTTGTATGAAAATAAATATACAAAATACACATAAAATTAGGTAAATTTGTATGGAAATACATATACAAAATACACATAAAATAATGTAAATTTGAATGAAAATGCATAAACAAATACACTTAAAATAACGTAAATTTGTATAAAAAAATATATATACAAAACACAAATAGAATAATGTAAAATCGTATCAAATAAATACACAGAATATTAATAAAATAATGTAAATTTGTATGAAAATAAGGAGGCAAAATACCCATAAAATAACGCATTTTTTTTTATTTATAAAAATATATATACCAAAATACACATAAAAAATTAGATTTGTATTAAAATAAATATATAAAAAACACATACAATAAGGTAAATTTGTATTGAAATAGATATGCAAAATACATATAAAGCAATGTAAATTTGTTTCAAAATATGTATACGAATACACATAAAATAACGTAGATTTCTATAAATATATATAAACCAAATACACATAAAATGAAGTAAATTCGTATAAAAAAATGTATACAAAATACACATAAAATAATGTAAATTCGTATCAAAATAAATAAACAAAATACCAATAAAAGAATGTGTATTTGTATAAATATAAATATACATAATACACATAAAATAACGTAAATTTATATAAAACTATATACAAAAATACACAAAAGTAATTAAATTTGTATGAAAATATATACAAAATACTTTCAAAATAAGCTAAATTTGAATTGAAATATACAAAATACATGAAATAAAGTAAATTTGTATCAAAATATTTATACAAATACACATATAATAACGTAAATTTGTATGAAAATATATAAACAAAATACACAATAAATAATGTAAATACGTATAAAAAAATATGTACAAAATACACATATAATCATGTAATTCGTATCAAAATAAATAAACAAAATACCAATAAAATAATATAAATTTGTATGAGTAAACTTGTATGTTGCATATTTTTTCAATACAAATTTACCTTATTATATACGCATTTTGTATATTAATTTTAATACAAATTTAATTATTCGATGTGTATTTTTGTATCTGTATTTTTATAAACATATGTTTTTTTGGGGGGGTATTTTGCATCTTTATTTTCATACAAATTTACATTATTTTATTGATATTCTGCTCTTTCATTTTGATACGAATTGACATTATTCTATGTGTATTTTGTATATATTTTTCATACAAATTTACGTTATTTTATGTGTATTTGTTTATATATTTTGACACATTTACAATATTTTATGGGTATTTTGTATATACATTTCAAAAGAAGTTTATATTATTTTATGTGTATTTTGTATATCTATTTTCATACAAACTTAAATTATTTTATATGTATTTTGTATATATATTTTATACAATTTACATTATTTTATATTTATTTTGAATATATATTTTATACAAATTCATGGTATTTATATATGTATTTGTATATATATTTTCATATAAATTTACATTATTTTATGTATTTTGTACATATATTTTATTACAAATCTACCTTATTTTATATTTATTTTCTATATATTTTTTATATTTATATTTATCCAAATACACATTCTTTTATTGGTATTTTGTTTATTTATTTTAACTCGAATTTACATTATTTTATGTGTATTTTATATATATTTTGAAACAAATTTACATTGATTTATATGTATTTTTGAATATCTCTTTCAATACAAATGCACTATTTTATCGGAATTTGTATCTTTATTTTACAAACAAATTTACATTATTTTATTAATATTCGGTGTATTTATTTTGATACGATTTTACATTATTCTATTTGTTTTTTGTATATAATTTTTTATACATATTTACATTATTTAATGTGTATCTTGCATATATATTTTATACAAATTTATTATCTATTATCTATTTTTATACAAATACACATTCTTTTCATGATATTTTGTTAATTTATTTTGACACGAATAAACATTAAATAACATGAATTTGTATAAAATTTTTATCAAAATATATACTTATACACACAATAAAATAACGTAATTTTTTTATGAAAATGTATATACAAAATACACATAAAATAATTTAAATACGTAGAAAAATATATATACAAAAAACACATAAAATAAGGTAAATATGTATGAAAATATATAAACAAATACACATAAAATAATGTAAATTTGGATAAAATATATATACAAAATGAACATTAAATAATGTAAATATATATATAAAAAAATATATACAAAAACCACATAGAATAATGTTAAATCGTATCAAAATAAATAGAGAATATCAATAAAATAATGTAAATTTGTATGAAAATAAAGATGCAAAATATCCATATAATAACGCATATTTGCATAAAAATATATATACAAAAAGACATATACAATAGTTAAATTTGTATTAAAATAAATATACAAAATGCACGTACAATAAAGTAAATTTGTATTGAAATAGATATGCAAAATACACATTAATAATGTAAATTTGTATCAAAATATATATACGAATACTCATAAAATAGAGTAAATTTCTATGAAAATATACATACAAAATAGATATACAAAATACACATGTGTATTTGTTAAAAATATTTTGAAACGAATTTAATTTATTTTATGTTTTGTATATATATATATCAATTCAAATTTAGCTTATTTTGTGTGTATTTTGTATATCTATTTTCATAAAAATTTAATTACTTCTGTGTATTTTTGTATATAGTTTTATACAAATTTACGTTATTTTATGTGCATTTTGTATATTTATATTTATACAAAAACACATTCTCTTATTGGTATTTTGTTTATTTATATTTATACGAATTTACATTATTTTATGTGTATTTTGTATACATTTTTGATTCGTATTTACTCAATTTTATTTGTATTTTGTATATATATATATATTTATAGAAATCTACGTTATTTTATGTGTATTCGTATATATATTTTGAAACAAATTTACCTTGTTTTATATGTTTTTTGCATATCTATTTCAATACAAATTTACCTTATTGTATGTGCATTTTGTATATTTATTTTAATATAATTTTATAAAAAATGCGCTATTTTATAGGTATATTGCATCTTAGTTTTCATACAAATGTACATTATTTTATTAATATTCTGTGGATATATTTTGATACGATTTTATATTATACTATTTGTGTTTTGTATATATTTATTTATACATATTTTCATTATTTAATGTGTATTTTTTATATATATTTTATACAAATTAACGTTATTTTAAGTGTATTTCTTTATATAATTTAATTCAAATTTACATTATTTTAAGTGTATTTAGTATATGTATTTCAATACAAATTTACCTAATTTTATGTGTATTTTGTATATTTATTTTCATACAAATTTAAATTATTTTTGTGTTTTTTTGTATAAGCATATAGAGTAAATTTCTATGAAAATATAATATATATATATATATATATATATATATATATATATATATATATATATATATATATATATATATATATATATATATATATATATATATATATATATATATATATATATATATATATATATATATATATATATATATATATATATATATATATATCAAATACATCTAAAAAAATGAAAATTCGTATCAAAATAAATAAAGAAAATTCCGATAAAAGAAGGTATATTTGTAGGAAAATAAATATACAAAATACACATAAAATTACGAAAATTTGAATAAAAATATATACAAAAAACAAAAAAAAAAAAAAATTTCAATTTGTATGAAAATAGATATACAAAATACACATATAATTACTTACATTTTTATTTAAATACATGTACAAAATTCACATAAAATAATGTAAATTTGTATGAAATGAAAACAAATTCACATAAAATAACGTACATTGGTATAAAATAGATATACAAAATATAAATAGAATAATGTAAAATCGTATCAAAATAAATACACAGAATATCAATAAAATAATGTAATTTTGTATGAAAATAAAGATGCAAAATAACCATAAAATAAAGCATATTTTTATAAAAATACATATACAAAAATACACATAGAATAGCTAAATTTGTATTAAAATTAATATACAAAATGCACGTACAATAAGGTAAATTTTTATTGAAAAAATATACAAAATGCACATAAAACAATGTATATTTGTTTCAAAATATATATACGAATACACATAAAATAACGTATATTTCTATAGAAATATATATACAAAATACACATGAAATGACGTAAATACGTATAAAAATATATATACACAATACACATTAAATAATGTAAATTCGCATCAAAATAAATAAACAAAATATCAATAAAAGAATGTGTATTTGTATGAAAATAGATATACAAAATACACATAAAATATTGAAAATTTGTATAAAACTCTATACAAAAATACACAAAAAATAATTTAAGTTTGTATAAAATGTGCATACAAAATACACATGAAATTAGGTAAATTTCTATTGAAATACATATACAAAATACACATAAAATAATGTAAATTTGAATAAAAATATATAAACAAATACACTTAAATAACGAAAATTTGTATGAAATATATATAGAAAAAACACATTAAATAATGTAAATATGTATAAAAAAATATATACAAAACACAAATAGAATAATGTAAAATAGTATCAAAATAAATACACAATATTAATAAAATAATGTAAATTTGTATGAAAATAAAGATGCAAAATACCCATAAAACAACGCATTTTTTATGAAAATATATATACCAAAATGCACATAAAATATTTAAATTTGTATTACAATAAATATACAAAATGCACATAAAATAAGGTAAATTTGTATTGAAAGAGATATGCAAAATACATATAAAACAATGTAAATTTGTTTCAAAATATACATACGAATACACATAAAATAACGTAGATTTCTATAAAATATATATACAAAATACACATAAAATGAAGTAAATACGTATAAGAAAATGTATACAAAATACATATAAAATAATGTAAATTCGTATCAAAATAAATAAACTAAATGCCAATAAAAGAATGTTTACTTGTATAAATATAAATATAAAAAATACACATAAATTAACGTAAAATTGTATAAAACTATATACAAAAATAAACAAAAATGATTAAATTTGTGTGAAAATAGATATACAAAAGACACATAAAATAAGCTAAATTTGAATTGAAATAAATATAGAAAATACGTAAAATAATGTAAATTTGTATCAAAATATATATTCAAATACACATATAATAACGTAAATTTGTATAAAAATATATAAACAAAATACACATTAAATAATGTAAATACGTATAAAAGATATGTTCGTAATGTAGAAATTTATAAAATTAAAGATGCAAAATACCCATAAAATATCTCATATTTAAAAAAAATATATATACAAAAATACACATAAAATAATTAAATTTGTATTAAAATAAATATACAATATACACATACAATAAGATAGATTTTTATTGAAATAGATATGCAAAAAACACATAAAATAATGAAAATTTTTATCAAAATATATATGAATACACACAATAAAATTACGTAAATTTTTATGAAAATATATATACAAAATACACATAAAATAATGTAAATACATAGAAAAATATATATACAAAATACACATAAAATAATGTAAATTCGTATCAAAATAAATAAACAAAATTTCCTCTGAAAGAATGTATATGTGTAGGAAAATATATATACAAAATACAAATAAAAAAAAAATTGTATAAAAATAATACAAAAATACACAAAAATAATTTAAATTTGTTTGAAAATAGATATGCAAAATACAAATGAAATTAGGCAAATTTTATTGAAATACATATACAAAATACATAAAATAATGTAAATTTGTATGAAAATATATAAACAAATACACATAAGATAACGTAGATTATCATAAAATATATGTACAAAATATACATTAAATAATGTAAATATGTGTAAAGATATATATATATATATATATATATATATATATATATATATATATATATATATATATATATATATATATATATATATATATATATATATATATATATATATATATATATATATAAAATACACAGAATAACGTAAAATCGTATCAAAATAAATAAACAGACAATCAATAAAATAATGTAAATTTGTATGAAAATAAAGATGCAAAATACCCATATAATAACGCATATTTGTTTAAAAATATATATACAAAAATATACATAAAATAATTAAATTTCCATAAAAATAAATATACAAAAGGCACAAACAATAAAGAAAATTTGTATTGAAATAGATATGCGAAATACACATAAATAATGTAAATTTGTATCAAAATATATATACGAATACACATAAAATAGAGTAAATTTCTATGAAAATATATATTCAAAATACATTTAAAATTATGTAAATAAGTATAAAAATATATATATCAAATACACCTAAAATAATGAAAATTCGTATCAAAATAAATAAACAAAATTCCGATAAAAGAACGTATATTTGTAGGAAAATAAATATACAAAATTCACATAAAATTACGAAAATTTGAATAAAAATATATACTAAAATACACAAAATTAATTTCAATTTGTATGAAAATAGATATACATAATACACATATAATTAGTTAAATTTGTATTTAAATACATGTACAAAATACACATAAAATAATGTAAATTTGTATGAAATGAAAACAAATTCACATAAAATAACGTTCATTTGTATGAAATATATATACAAAATATACATAGAATAATGTAAAATCGTATCAAAATAAATACACAGAATATCAATAAAATAAGGTAAATTTGTATGAAAATAAAGATGCAAAATACCCATAAAATAAGGCATTTTTTTATTAAAATACTTATACAAAAATTCACATAGAATAATTAAATTTGTATATAAATTAATATACAAAATGCAGGTACAATAAGGTAAATTTATATTGAAAAAATATGCAAAATGCACATAAAACAATGTATATTTGTTTCAAAATATATATACGAATACACATAAAATAACATATTTCTATAGAAATATATATACAAAATACACATGAAATGACGTAAATACGTATAAAAATATATATACACAATACACATTAAATAATGTGAATTCGCGTCAAAATAAATAAACAAAATATCAATAAAAATGTGTATTTGTATGATAATAGATATACAAAATACACATAAAATATTTTAAATTTATATAAAATTCTTTTTATAAAAATATATATACGAAAATAATAAAATATCTAAATTTGTGTTACAATAAATATACAAAATGCACATACAATAAGGTAGATCTATATTGACATAGATATGCTAAATACATATAAAACAATGTAAATTTGCTTCAAAATATATATACCAATACACATAAAATAACGTAGATTCCTATAAAAATATATATATACAAAATACACATTAAATGAAGTAAATACGTATAAGAAAATGTATACAAAGTACACATAAAATAATTAAATTTGTATTAAAATAAATATACAAAATACACATAAAAAAAGGTAAATCTATATTGAAATAGATATGCAAAATAAACATAAAATAATGTAAATTTGTATCAAAACATATACTAATACACTCAATAAAATAACGTAAATTTTTATGAAAATATATATAAAAAATACACATAAAATAATGTAAATACGTAGAAAAATATATATACAAAATACACATAAAATTATGTAAATTCGTATGAAAATAAATGAACAAAATTCCACTAAAAGAATGTATATTTGTAGGAAAATATAAATACAAAATACAAATAAAATAACTAAAATTTGTATAAAAATATATAAAAAATACATAAAAATAATTTAAATTTATTTGAAAATAGATATGCAAAATACACATAAAATTAAGCAAATCTGTATTGAAATACATATACACATTACACATAAAATATTGTAAATTTGTATGAAAATATATCAACAAATACACATAAAATAGCGTAAATTTATATAAAATATATATACAAAATATACATTAAATAATGTAGATGTGTATAAAAATATATATACAAAATACACATAGAATAAAGT
Source organism: Eriocheir sinensis (assembly GCF_024679095.1). Taxonomy (NCBI): domain Eukaryota; kingdom Metazoa; phylum Arthropoda; class Malacostraca; order Decapoda; family Varunidae; genus Eriocheir; species Eriocheir sinensis. The sequence goes on from NW_026111671.1 coordinate 45,354, forward strand.
AAAATCGTATCAAAATAAATAAACAGAATATCAAGAAAATAATGTAAATTTGTATGAAAATAAAGATGCAAAATACCCAAATAATAACGCATATTTTTACAAAAATATACATAAAATAATTAAATTTGTATTAAAATAAATATACAAAATACACATACAATATGGTAAATTTGTATTGAAATAGATATGAAAAATAAACATAAATAATGTAAATTTGTATCAAAATATATATACGAATACCCATAAAATAGAGTAAATTTCTATGAAAATATATATTCAAAACACAAATAAAATTATATAAATAAGTAAAAAAATATACATATCAAATACACATAAAATAATGTAAATTCGTATAGAAATAAATAAACAAAACTACGATAAAAGAACGTATATATGTAGGAAAAAAAATATACAAAATATATTTGTATAAAAATATATACAAAAATACACAAAATTAATTTCAATTTGTATGAAAATAGATATACAAAATACTCATATAATTAAATAAATTTGTATTTAAATACATGTACAAAATATACATAAAATTAGGTAGATTTGTATTGAAATACATATACAAAATACACATAAAATAATATTTAAATTTGAATGAAAATATATAAAAAATACACCTAAAATTACGTAAATTTGTATAAAATATATATAAAAAATACACATTAAATTATGTAAATATGTATAAAAAAATATATATACAAAACACAAATAGAATAATATAAAATAGTATAAAAATAAATACACAGAATCTTAATAAAATAATGTAAATTTGTATGTAAATTAAGATGCAAAATACCCATAAAGAAACGCATTTTTTTTATAAAAATATATATACCAAAATACACATAAAATATTTGAATTTGTATTAAAATAAATATACAAAATGCACATACAATAAGGTAAATTTGTATTGAAATAGATATGCAAAATACATATAAAACAATGTAAATTACACATAAAAAGAAGTAAATACGTATAAACAAATGTATACAAAATACACATAAAATAATGTAAATTCGTATAAAAATAAATAAACAAAATACCAATAAAAGAATGTGTATTTGTATAAATATAAATATACAAAATACACATAAAATAATGTAAATTTGTATTAAACTATATACAAAAATACACAGAAGTAATTAAATTTGTATGAAAATATATATACAAAATAAAAATAAAATAAGCTAAATTTGAATTGAAATGTATATACAAAATACATAAAATAATGTAAATTTGTATCAAAATATTTACACAAATACACATTTAATAACGTTAATTTGTTTAAAAATATATAAACAAAATACACATTAAATAATGTAAACACGTATAAAAAACATGTACAAAATACACATATAATCATGTAATTCGTATCAAAATAAATAAACAAAATAGCAATAAAATAATAATAATAATAATAAATGGTCTATTCATTTGTAGGAAGCCATTAAATAATGTAAACTCGCGTCAAAATAAATAAACAAAATATCAATAAAAGAATATGTATTTGTATGAAACTAGATATAGAAAATACACATAAAATAACCTAAATTTGTATAAAACTATATACAAAAAAACACAAAAATAATTTAAATTTGTATGAAAATAAATATACAAAATACACATAAAATTAGGTAAATTTGTATTGAAATACATATACAAAATACATTTAAAATAATGTAAATTTGAATGAAATTATATAAAGAAATACATTTAAAATAACGTAAATTTGTATAAAATATATATAAAAAATACACATTAAATAATAAAAATATGTATAAAAAAATATATACAAAACACAAATAGTATAATATAAAATCGTATCAAAATATATACACAGAATATTAATAAAATAATGTAAATTTGTATGAAAACTAAGATGCAAAATACCTATAAAATAATGCTTTTTTTAAAAATTATATATACCAAAAATATATAATATACAATACAATATACAATATACAATAAGGTAAATTTGTATTGAAATAGATATGCAAAATACATATAAAACAATGTAAATTTGTTTCAAAATATATATACGAATACTCATATAATAACGTAGATTTCTATAAAAATATATATACTAAATTCACATAAAATTAAGTAAATACGAATAGAAAAAGTACACAAAATACACATAAAATAATGTAAATTTGTATATATATAAATAAACAAAATACCAATAAAAGAATGTGTATTTGTATAAATATAAATATACAAAATGCACATAAAATAACGTAAATTTGTATAAAACTATATACAAAAATTTACAGAAGTAATTAAATTTGTATGAAAATAGATATACAAAATACACACAAAATAAGCTAAATTTGAATTGAAATATATATACAAAATACATAAAATAAAGTAAATTTGTTTCAAAATATTTTTAACAAATACACATATAATAACGTAAATTTGTATAAAAATATATAAACAAAATGCACATTAAGTAATGTAAATACGTATACAAAAAATATGTACAAAATACACAAATAATCATGTCATTCGTATCAAAATAAATAAACAAAAAACTAATTAAATAATGTCAATTTGTATGAGAAAACATATACAAAATACACATAAAATAACGCAAATTTCTATAAAAATATATGTACAAAAATGCACATAAAATTAGTTTGCATAAAAAATATATATACAAAACACACATTAGATAATGTAAATGAGTATAAAAATATGTATACAAAATACCTGTGAAATAATCTAAATTCGTATCGAGTTAAATTAAGAAAATAACAATAAATTAATGTAATTTTGGATGAAAATATATATAGAAAACACATAAAATAACCTAAATACAAATACAAATAAACACATTAAATAATTTAAAATTGAATGAAATAAATATACAAAATAAACATAAAATAAGGTAAATTTGTCATAAAATATATGTAAAAATACACATAAAATGATATAAATTTGTATGAAAATATATATACAAATACACATAAAATAACATGAATTTGTATAAAATTTGTTTCAAAATATATACGAATACACACAATAAAATAACGTAATTTTTTATGAAAATGTATATATAAAATAAACATAAAATAATTTAAATACGTAGAAAAATATATATACAAAATACACATAAAATAATGTAAACTCGTAACAAAATAAATACACAAAATTCCAGTAAAAGAATGTATATTTGGAGGAAAATATATATACAAAAAACAAATAAAATAACTAAAATTTGTATAAAAATATATAAAAAAATACACAAAAATAATTTAAATTTGTTTGAAAATAGATATGCAAAATACACATAAAGTTAGGCATATTTGTATTGAAATACATATACAAAACTCACATAAAATAATGTAAATTTGTATAAAAATATATATACAAATACACATAAAATAACGTAAATTTGGATAAAATATATATATATACAAAATATACATTAAATATTTTAAATATGTATAAAAATATATTATATTATATATATTTTTATTGACATTTGCGTTATTTATGTGTATTTTGTATATGTTTTCTCACAGAAATTTACAGTATTTTATTGTTATTTTGTCTATTTATTTTGATACGAATTACATGATTGTTTGTGTATTTTGTACATTTTTTTATACGTATTTACATTATTTAATGTGTATTTTGTTTATATATTTTTTTACAAATTTACGTTATTATATGTGAATAAGTATTTTGATAAAAATTTACATTATTTTATGTATTTTGTATATATATTTCAATTCAAATTTAGCTTATTTTATGTGTATTTTGTATATCTATTTTAATACAAATTTAATTACTTCTATGTATTTTTGTACATAGTTTTATATAAATTTACGTTATTTTATGTGTATTTTGTATATTTATATTTATACAAACACACATTCTTTTATTAGTATTTTGTTTATTTATTTTGATACGAGTTTACATTATTTTATGTTTATTTTGAATACATTTTTTTATACGTATTTACTTAATTATATGTGTATTTTGTATATATATTTTATAGAAATCTACGTTATTTTAGGTGTATTCCTTTATATATTTTGAAACAAATTTACATTGTTTTATATGTATTTTGCGTATCTATTTCAATACAAATTTACCTTATTGTATGTGCATTTTGTATACTTATTTTAATACAAAATCAGATATTTTATGTGTTTTCGTATATATATTTTTATAAAAAATGCGTTATTTTATGGGTATTTTGCATCTTAATTTTCATACAAATTTACATTATTTTATTAATATTTACATTATTCTATTTGTGTTTTGTAAATATGTATAAAAAATATATATACAAAACACAAATAGAATAATGTAAAATCGTATCATAATAAATACATAGAATGTAAATAAAATAATGTAAATTTGAATGAAAATAAAGATGCAAAATACCCATAAAATAACGCATTTTTTATAAATATACAAATAAAATAATGTAAATTTGTATGAAAATAAAGATGCAAAATTCCCATAAAATAGCGCATTTCTTATAAAAATATATATACCAAAATACACATAAAATAATTAAATTTGCATTGAAATAAATATACAAAATGCACATACAATAAGGTAAATTTGTATTGAAAGAGATATGCAAAAAATACATATAAAACAATGTAAATTTGTTTCAAAATATATATACGAATACAAATAAAAAAAACGTAGATTTCTATATAAATATATATACAAAATACACATAAAATTAAGTAAATACGTATAAAAAAATGTATACAAAATACATATAAAATAATGTAATTTCGAATTAAAATAAATGTAAATTTGAATGAAAATATAAAAACAAATACACTTAAAATAACGTAAATTTGTATAAAATATATATGCAAGATACACATTAAATAATGTAAATGTGTATAAAAAAATATATACAAAAAACAAATAGAATAATGTAAAATCGTACCAAAATAAATACACAGAATATCAATAGAATAATGTAAATTTGTATGAAAATAAAGATGCAAAATTCCCATAAAATATCGCATTTCTTATAAAAATATATATACCAAAATACACATAAAATATTTAAATTTGTATTGAAATAAATATACAAAATGCATATACAGTAAGGTAAATTTGTATTAAAAGAGATATTCAAAAATACATATAAAACAATGTAAAGTTTTTTCAAAATATATATACGAATACACATAAAATAAAGTAGATTTCTATATAAATATATATACAAAATACATATGAAATTATGTAAATACGTATAAAAATATATATACAAAATACATATCAAATAATGTAAATTCGTGTCAAAATAAATAAACAAAATATCATGTAAAGAATGTGTATTTGTATAAAAATAGAAAATAGATAATAAATTTGTATAAAATATATATGCAAGATACTCATTAAATAATGTAAATAGGTATAAAAAAGTATATACGAAAAACAAATAGAATAATGTAAATTCGTATCAAAATAAATACACCGAATATTAATAAAATAATGTAAATTTGTATGAATATAAAGATGTAAAATTCCCATAAAACAGCGCATTTCTTATAAAAATATATATACCAGAACACACATAAAATTTTTGAATTTGTATTGAAATAAATATACAAAATGCACATACAATAAGGTAAATTTGTATTGAAAGAGATATGCAAAAATACATATAAAACAATGTAAATTTGTTTCAAAATATATATACGAATACAAATAAAAAAACGTAGATTTCTATAAAAATATATATACAAAATACACATAAAATTAAGTAAATACGTATAAAAAAATTTAAACAAAATACACATAAAATAATGTAAATTCGATTTAAAATAAATAAACAAAATACCAATAAAAGAAGGTGTATTTGGATAAATATAAATATACAAAATACATATACAAAATAAACATAAAATAAGGTAGATTTGTAATAAAATATATGTACAAAATACACATAAAATAATGTAAATTTATATGAAAATATATATACAAATACACATAAAATACCATGAATTTGTATAAAAATATATATTCAAAATAAATATTAAATAATGTAAAAGCGTATAAAAATATATAAACAAAGTACATATAAAATAAAGTAAATTCGTATCAATATAAATCAACAAAACACCAATAAAATAATATATATATGAACGAAAATAAATTTACAAAATACACATAACATAACTAAAATTTGTATTAAAATATATACAAAAATACATAGAAATAATTTCAGTTTGTATGAAAATAAATATACAAAATACACATAAAATTTCTTTTGAAATGTATATACAAAATAGCCATAAAATATTGTAAATTTGTGTCAAAATATATAAACAAATACACAAAATAACGTAAATTTGTATGAAAAATATATACAAAATACACATAGAATAATGTCAATTCGTATCAAAATGAATGAGCGGAATATCAATAAAATAATGTAAATTTTTATGAAAATAAAGATGCAAAATACCCAAAAAATAAAGCATATGTTTATAAAAATACAGATACAAAAATACACATCGAATAATTAAATTTGTATTAAAATTAATATACAAAATGCGTATATAATAAGGTAAATTTGTATTGAAAAAATATGCAACTTACACGTTTACTCATACAAATTTATATTATTTTATTGGTATTTTCTTTATTTATTTTGACACGAATTACATGTCTATATGTGTATTTTGTACACATTTTTTTTATACGTATTTATATTATTTAATGTGTATTTTGTTTATATGTTTTCATACAAATTTACGTTATTATATGTGCATTTGTATAAATATTTTGATACAAATTTACTTTATTTCATGTATTTTGTATATATATTTCAATTCAAATTTAGCTTATTTTGTGTGTATTTTGTATATATTTTCATACAAATTTAATTACTTCTGTGTATTTATGTATATAGTTTTATATAAATTTACGTTATTTTATGTGTATTTTGTATATTTATATTTATACAAATACACATTCTTTTATTGGTATTTTGTTTATTTATTTTGATACGAATTTACATTATTTTATGTGTATTTTGTATACATTTTTTTATACGTATTTACTTCATTTTATGTGTATTTTGTATATATATATATTTATAGAAATCTACGTTATTTTATGTGTATTCGTATACATATTTTGAAAGAAATTTACATTGCTTTATATGTATTTTGCGTATCTATTTCAATACAAAATTACCTTATTGTATGTGTTTTTTATATATTTATTTTAATACAAATCTAATTTTTTGTGTATTTTGGTATATATATTTTTATAAATAAAAAAATGCGTTATTTTATGGGTATTTTGCCTCTTTATTTTAATACAAATTTACATTATTTTATTAATATTCTGTGTATTTATTTTGATACGGTTTTACATTATTCTATTTGTGTTTTTTATATATTTTTTTATACAAATTTACGTTATTTTAAGTGTATTTGTTTATGTATTTTCATTCAAATTTACATTATTTTATGTGTATTTTGGGTATGTATTTCCATACAAATTTACGTAATTTATGTGTATTTTGTATATTTTTTTTCATACAAATTTAAAATATTTTTGTGTATTTTTGTATATAGTTTGATACAAATTTAGGTTATTTTATGTGTATTTTGAATATCTATTAAATATATATAAAAAATACATATGAAATTATGTAAATACGTATAAAAATATATATACAAAATACATATCAAATAATGTAAACTCGTGTCAAAATAAATAAACAAAATATCATGAAAAGAATGTGTATTTGTATGAAAATAGATAATAGATAATAAATTTGTATAAAATATATATGCAAGATACACATTAAATAATGTAAATATGTATAAAAAAGTATTTACAAAAAACAAATAGAATAATGTAAAATCGTATCAAAATAAATACACCGAAAATTAATAAAATAATGTAAATTTGTATGAAAATAAAGATGCAAAATTCCCATAAAATAGCGCATTTCTTATAAAAATATATATACCAAAATACACAAAATTTTTAAATTAGTATTGAAATAAATATACAAAATGCATATACAATAAGGTAAATTTGTATTGAAAGAGATATGCAAAAATACATATAAAACAATTTAATTTGTTTCAAAATATATATACGAATACAAATAAAAAAACGTAGATTTCTATTAAAAATATATATACAAAATACACATAAAATTAAGTAAATACGTATAAAAAAATGTATTCAAAATACACATAAAATAATGTAAATTCGAATTAAAATAAATAAACAAAATACCAATAAAAGAATGTGTATTTGGATAAATATAAATATACAAAATACACATACAAAATAAACATAAAATAAGGAAGATTTGTAATAAAATATATGTACAAAATACACATACAATAATGTAAATTTATATGAAAATATATATACAAATACACATAAAATACCATGAATTTGTATAAAAATATACATTCAAAATAAATATTAAATAATGTAAGAGCGTATAAAAATATATATACAAAGTACATATAAAATGAAAATTAAGATGCAAAATACCTATAAAATAACGCATTTTTTTATAAAATTATTGATACCAAAATACACATAAAATATTTGAACTTGTATTAAAATAAATATACAAAATGCACATACAATAAGGTAAATTTGCATTGAAATAGATATGGAAAATACATTTAAAATAATGTAAATTTGTTTCAAAATATATATACGAATACACATAAAATAACGTAGATTTCTATAAAAATACATATACAAAATACACATAAAATTAAGTCAATACGTATAAAAAAATGTATACAAAATACACATAAAATATGTAAATTCGTATAAATGTAAATAAACAGTATACCAATAAAAGAATGTGTATTTGTATAAATATAAATATACAAAATGCACATAAAATAACATAAATTTATATAAAACTATATACATAAAATAACGCAAATTTCTATAAAAATATATGTACAAAAATGAACATTAGATAAATTTGCATAAAAATATATATACAAAACACACATTAGATAATGTAAAGGAGTATAAAAATATGTATACAAAATACCTATGAAATAATCTAAATTCATATCGAATTAAATTAAGAAATACCAATAAAATAATGTAATTTTGGATGAAAATATATATACAAAATACACATAAAATAACTTAAATACAAATACAAATATACACATAAAATAATTTAAAATTGAATGAAATAAATATACAAAATAAACATAAAATAAGGTAAATTTGTAATGAAATATATGAAAAAATACACATAAAATAATATAAATTTGTATGAAAATATATATACAAATACACATTAAATAACATGAATTTGTATAAAATTTGTATCAAAATATATACTTATACACACAATAAAATAACGTAATTTTTTTTATGAAAATGTATATACAAAATACACATAAAATAATTTAAATACGTAGAAAAATATATATACAAAAAACACATAACACATATGTAAATATGTATAAAAATATATAAACAAATACACATAAAATAATGTAAATTTGGATAAAAAATATATACAAAATCAACATTAAATAATGTAAATATATATATAAAAAAATATATACAAAAAACACATAGAATAATGTTAAATCGTATCAAAATAAATAAAGAGAATATCAACAAAATAATGTAAATTTGTATGAAAATAAAGATGCAAAATATCCGTATAATAACGCATATTTGCATAAAAATATATATACAAAAATACATATAAAATAATTAAATTTGTATTAAAATAAATATACAAAATGCACGTACAATAAAGTAAATTTGTATTGAAATAGATATGCAAAATACACATTAATAATGTAAATTTGTATCAAAATATATATACGAATACTCATAAAATAGAGTAAATTTCTATGAAAATATACATACAAAATAGATATACAAAATACACATATAACTAGTTAAATTTGTATTTAAATACATGTACAAAAAACACATAAAATAATGTAGATTTGTATGAAATGAAAACAAATACATTTTATATAAAATATATATACAAAATACACATAGAATAATGTAAAATCATATCAAAATGAATACACAGAATATCAATAAAATAATGTAAATTTGTATGAAAATAAAGATGCAAAATACCCATAAAATAAAGCATATTTTTATAAAAATGCATATACAAAAATACACATAGATTAATCAAATTTGTATTAAAATTAATATACAAAATGCACATACAATAAGGTAATTTTGTATTAAAAAAATATGCAAAATACACATAAAACAATGTAAATTTGTTTCAAAATAAATATACGAATACACATAAAATAACGCAGATTTCTATAGAAATATATATACAAAATACATTTGAAATAATGTAAATACGTATAAAAATATACATGCAAAATACACATTAAATAATGTTAATTCGTGTCAAAATAAATAAACAAAATATCATGAAAAGAATGTGTATTTGTATGAAAATAGATATACAAAATACATATAAAATAACCTAAATTTGTATAAAACTATATACAAAAATACACAAAAATAGTTTAAACTTGTATGAAAATAAATATACAAAAAACATATAAAATTAGGTAAATTTGTATTGAAATACATATACAAAATACACATAAAATAATGTAAATTTGAATGAAAATATATAAACATATAGACTTAAAATAACGTAAATTTGTATCAAATATATACGCAAAAAACACATTAAATAATGTAAATATGTATAAAACACAAATAAAATAATGTAAAATCGTATCAAAATAAATACAGAAAATATTAATAAAATAATGTATATTTGTATGAAAATTAAGATGCAAAATACCCATAAAATAACGCATTTTTTTATAAAAATATATATACGAAAAAACATAAAATATTTGATTTTGTATTAAAATAAATAGATATACATAATACACATAAAATAAGTTAAATTTGAATTGAAATATAAATACAAAATACACAAAATAATGTAAATTTGTGTCAAAATACTTATACAAATACACATATAATAACGTAAATTTGTATAAAAATATATAAACAAAATACACATTAAATAATGTAAATACGTATAAAAAAAATGTACAAAATACACAAATAATCATGTAATTCGTATCAAAATAAATAGACAAAATACCAATAAAATAATGTAAATTTCTATGAGAAAACATATACAAAATACACATAAATAACGCAAATATCAATAAAAATATATATAATATAATATATTTTTATACATATTTAAAATTTTTAATGTATATTTGTATATATATTTTATCCAAATTTACGTTATTTTATATGTATTTATTTATATATTTTCATACAAATTTACATTATTTTATGTGAGTTTTGTATATGTATTTCAATACAAATTTGCCTAACTTTATCTGTATTTTGTATATCTATTTTCAAACAAATTTAAATTATTTTTGTGTATTTTTGTATATATTTTTATACAAATTTTAGTTATTTTATTTGTTTTTTGTATATATATTTTCCCACAAATATACATTCATTTATTGGAGTTTTGTGTATTTAATTTTTTACGAATTTACATTATTTTATGTGTATTTTGTATATATATTTTTCTACGTATTTAAATTATTTTATGTGTATTTTATATATACATTTTCATAAAAATTTACGTTATTTTATTGTGTGTATTTGTATATATTTTCAAACAAATTTTATACAAATTCATGTTATTTTATGTGTATTTGTATATATATATTCATACAAATTTATATTATTTTATGTGTATTCTTATATATATTTTATTACAACTTTACCTTATGTTATGTTTTATTTGTATATTTATTTCATTTAATATAATCAAATTTAAATTTATTGTATATGCATTTTGTATGTTAATTTTAATACAAATTTAATTATTCTATGTGTATTTTTCTATGTGTATTTTTATAAAAATATGCTTTATTTTATGGGTATTTTGCATCTTTATTTTCATACAAATTTAAGTTATTTTATTGATATTCTGCTCATTCATTTAGATACGATTTGACATTATTCTATGGGTATTTTGTATATATTTTTCATAGGAGTAGATTTGTAATAAAATATATGTACAAAACACACATAAAATAATGTAAATTTATGTGAAAATATATATACAAATACACATAAAATACCATGAATTTGTATAAAAATATATATTCAAAATAAATATTAAATAATGTAAAAGCGTATAAAAATATATACCCAAAGTACATATAAAATAATGTAAATTCGTATCAATATAAATCAACAAAACACCAATAAAATAATATATATTTGAATGAAAATAAATTTACAAAATACACATAACATAACTAAAATTTGTATTAAAATATATACAAAAATACATAGAAATAATTTGAGTTTGTATAAAAATAGATATACAAAATACACATAAAACTAGGTAAATTTCTTTTGAAATGTATATACAAAATAGCCATAAAATATTGTAAATTTGTGTCAAAATATATAAACAAATAAACATAAAATAACGTAAATTTGTATGAAAAATATATACAAAATACACATAGACTAATGTCAATTCGTATCAAAATGAATGAGCAGAATATCAATAAAATAATGTAAATTTTTATGAAAATAAAGATGCAAAATACCCAAAAAAATAAAGCATATGTTTATAAAAATATAGATACAAAAATACACATCGAATAATTAAATTTGTATTAAAATTAATATACAAAATGCGTATATAATAAGGTAAATTTGTATTGAAAAAATATGCAACATACACGTTTACTCATACAAATTTATATTATTTTATTGGTATTTTGTTTATTTATTTTGATACGAATTACATGATTATATGTGTATTTTGTACACATTTCTTTATACGTATTTACATTATTTAATGTGTATTTTGTTTATATATTTTCATACAAATTTACGTTATTATATGTGTATTTGTATAAATATTTTGATACAAATTTACTTTATTTCATGTATTTTGTATATATATTTCAATTCAAATTTAGCTTATTTTGTGTGTATTTTGTATATATTTTCATACAAATTTAATTACTTCTGTGTATTTATGTATATAGTTTTATATAAATTTACGTTATTTTATGTGTATTTTCTATATTTATATTTATACAAATACACATTCTTTTATTGGTATTTTGTTTATTTATTTTGATACGAATTTACATTATTTTATGTGTATTTTGTATACATTTTTTTTATACGTATTTACTTCATTTTATGTGTATTTTGTATATATATATTTATAGAAATCTACGTTATTTTATGTGTATTCGTATACATATTTTGAAACAAATTTACATTGCTAATAAATTTGTATAAAATATATATGCAAGATACACATTAAAATAATGTAAATATGTAAAAAAAAAAAGTATATACAAAAAACAAATAGAATAATGTAATATCGTATCAAAATAAATACACCGAATAATAATAAAAAAAATGTAAATTTGTATGAAAATAAAGATGCAAAATTCCCATAAAATAGCGCATTTCTAATAAAAATATATATACCAAAATACACATAAAATATTTAAATTTGCATTGAAATAAATATACAAAATGCATATACAATAAGGTAAATTTGTATTGAAAGAGATATGCAAAAATACATATAAAACAATGTAAATTTGTTTCAAAATATATATACGAATACAAATAAAAAAACGTAGATTTCTATAAAAATATATATACAAAATACACATAAAATTAAGTAAATACGTAAAAAAAATGTATACAAAATACACATAAAATAATGTAAATTCGAATAAAAAAAAATTTAAAAAATACCAATAAAAGAATGTGTATTTGGATAAATATAAATATACAAAATACACATACAAAATAAACATAAAATAAGGTAGATTTGTAATAAAATATATGTACAAAATACACATAAAATAATGTAAATTTATATGAAAATATATATACAAATATACATAAAATACCATGAATTTGTATAAAAATATATATTCAAAATAAATATTAAATAATGTAAAAGCGTATAAACATATATATACAAAGTACATATAAAATAATGTAAATTCGTATCAATATAAATCAACAAAACACCAATAAAATAATATATATTTGAATGAAAATAAATTTACAAAATACACTTAACATAACTAAAATTTGTATTAAAATATATACAAAAATACATAGAAATAATTTGAGTTTGTATGAAAATAGATATACAAAATACACATAAAACTAGGTAAATTTCTTTTGAAATGTATATACAAAATACACATAAAACATTGTAAATTTGTGTCAAAATATATAAACAAATACACATAAAATAACGTAAATTTGTATGAAAAATATATACAAAATACACATAGAATAAAGTCAATTCCTATCAAAATAAATGAGCAGAATATCAATAAAATAATGTAAATTTGCATGAAAATAAAGATGCAAAATACCCAAAAAATAAAGCATATGTTTATAAAAATACAGATACAAAAATACACATCGAATAATTAAATTTGTATTAAAATTAATATACAAAATGCGTATATAATAAGGTAAATTTGTATTGAAAAAATATTCAACATACACGTTTACTCATACAAATTTATATTATTTTATTGGTATTTTGTTTATTTATTTTGATACGAATTACATGATTATATGTGTATTTTGTACATATTTTTTTATACGTATTTACATTATTTAATGTGTATTTAGTTTATATATTTTCATACAAATTTACGTTATTATATGTGTATTTGTATAAATATTTTGATACAAATTTACTTTATTTCATGTATTTTGTATATATATTTCAATTCAAATTTAGCTTATTTTGTGTGTATTTTGTATATATTTTCATACAAATTTAATTACTTCTGTGTATTTTTGTAAATAGTTTTATATAAATTTTCGTTATTTTATGTGTATTTTGTATATTTATATTTATACAAATACACATTCTTTTATTGGTATTTTGTTTATTTATTTTGATACGAATTTACATTATTTTATGTGTATTTTGTATTCATTTTTTTATACGTATTTACTTCATTTTATGTGTATTTTGTATATATATTTTTATAGAAATCTACGTTATTTTATGTGTATTCGTATATATATTTTGAAACAAATTTACATTGTTTTATATGTGTCTTGCATATCTATTTTAATACAAATTTACCTTATTGTTTGTGTTTTTTGTATATTTATTTTAATACAAATTTAATTTTTTTATGTGTATTTTGGTATATATATTTTTATAAATAAAAAAAATGCGTTATTTTATGGGTATTTTGCATCTTTATTTTCATACAAATTTACATTATTTTATTAATATTCTGTGTATTTATTTTGATACGATTTTACATTATTCTATTTGTGTTTTGTACATATTTTTTTTATACAAATTTACGTTATTTTAAGTGTATTTAATAATGTATTTTCATTCAAATTTACATTATTTTATGTGTATTTTGTGTATGTATTTCAATACAAATTTACCTAATTTTATGTGTATTTTGTATATTTATTTTCATACAAATTTAAAATATTTTTTTGGATTTTTGTATATAGTTTGATACAAATTTAGTTTATTTTGTGTGTATTTTGTATATCTATTTTCATACAAATACACATTCTTTTACTGATATTTTGTTTATTTATTTTGACGCGAATTTACATTATTTAATATGTATTTTGTATATATATATTTATACGTATTTACATCATTTCATGTGTATTTTGTATAGTTTTAAACAAATTTATATTATTTAATATGTATTTTGTATATATATATTTATACAAATACACATTCTTTTATTGGAGTTTTGTTTATTTATTTTGATACTAATTTACATTATTTAATGTGTATTTTTTATACATTTTTTATACGTATTTACTTAATTTTATGTGTATTTTGTATATATATTTTTATAGAAATCTACCTTATTTCATGTGTATACGTATATATATTTTGAAACAAATTTACATTGTTTATATGTATTTTGCATATCTATTTTTGTGTATTCTGTATTTATTTTTGTTATACAATGTAAAGTCGTATCAAAATAAGTACACAGAATATCAATAAAATAATTTAAATTTGTATGAAAATAAAGATGCAAAATACCCATAAGATAAAGCATTTTTTTTTTTAAATACATATACAAAAATACACATAGAATAATTAAATTTGTATTAAAATTAATATACAAAATGCACACATACAATAAGGTAAATTTGTATTGAAAAAAAAACGCAAAACACAAATAAAACAGTGTAAATTTGTTTCAAAATATATATACGAATACACATAAAATAACGTAGATTTCTATAGAAATATATATACAAAATACACATGAAATTATGTAAATACGTATTAAAATATATATATCAAATACATATTAAGTAATGTAAATTCGTGACAAAATAAATAAACAAAATATCATGAAATGTATTTGTATGTGTATTTGTATGAAAATAAATAATAGATAATAAATTTGTATGTAATATATATGCAAGTTACATTTAAATAATGTAAATATGTATAAAAAAAATATATACAAAAAACAAATAGAATAATGTAAAATCGTATCAAAATAAATACACCGAATATTAATAAAATAATGTAAATTTGTATGAAAATAAAGATGCAAAATTCCCATCAAATAGCGCATTTCTTATAAAAATATATATACCAAAATACACATAAAATATTTAAATTTGTATTGAAATAAATATACAAAATGCACAATAAGGTAAACTTCTATTGAAAGAGATATGCAAAAATACATATAAAACAATTTAAATTTGTTTCAAAATATATATACGAATACACATAAAATAACGTAGATTTCTATAAAAATATATATACAAAATACACATAAAATTAAGTAAATACGTGTAAAAAAATGTAAACAAAATACACATAAAATAAAGTAAATTCGAAACAAAATAAATAAACAAAATAAATACCAATAAAAGAATGCATATCTATTTATTTTAATACAAAATCAAATATTTTATGTTTTTTCGTAGATATATTTTTATAAAAAATGCGTTATTTTATGGGTATTTTACATCTTAATTTTCATACAAATTTACATTATTTTATTAATATTTTCTGTATTTATTTTGATACGATTTTACATTATTTTATTTATGTTTTGTATATATTTTTTTATACATATTTACATTATTTAATGTGCTTTTTGTATATATATTTGATACATATTTACGTTATTTTAAGTTATTTTATGTGTATTTGCTTATATATTTTGACACAAATTTACAATATTTTATGGGTATTTTGTATATATATTTCAATACAAATTTATTTATGTTATGTGTATTTTGTAAATCTATTTTCATTCAAATATATATTATTTTATTTATATTTTGTTGATTTATATTGATACGAATTTACATTATTTTATATGTACTTTGTATATATATTTTTATACGCATTTACATTATTTAATATTTATTTTGAAAATATAATTTTATACAAATTCATGGTATTTTATGTGTATTTGTATATATATTTTCATATAAATTTACATTATTTTATGTGTATTTTATACATATATTTCATTACAAATTTACCTTATTTTATGTTTTTTTTGTATGTGTATTTTGTACATTTATATTTATACAAATACATATTCTTTTATTGGTATTTTGTTTATTTATTTTGTTTCGAATTTACATTATTTTATGTGTATTTTGTTTACATTTACTTATACGTATTTACGTAATTTTATGTGTATTTTGTATATATATTTTTATAGAAATCTACGTTATTTTATGTGTATTCGTATATATATTTTGAAACAAATATACATTGTTTTATATGTATTTTTGCATATCTCTTTCAATAGAAGTTTACCTTATTGTATGTGCATTTTGTATATTTATTTCAATACAAATTTAAATATTTTATGTGTATACATGTAAAAAAAATACATAAAATAATGTAGATTTGTATGAAATGAAAACAAATACATTTTATATAAAATATATATACAAAATACACATAGAATAATGTAAAATCATATTAAAATAAATACACAGAATATCAATAAAATAAAGTAAATTTGTATGAAAATAAAGATGCAAAATACCCATAAAATAAAGCATATTTTTATAAAAATACATATACAAAAATACACATAGATTAATCAAATTTGTATTAAAATTAATATACAAAATGCACATACAATAAGGTAAATTTGTATTGAAAAAATATGCAAAATACACATAAAACAATGTAAATTTGTTTAAAAATATATATACGAATGCACATAAAATAACGCAGATTTCTATAGAAATGTATATACAAAATACACTTGAAATAATGTAAATACGTATAAAAATATATATACAAAATACACATTAAATAATGTTAATTCGTGTCAAAATAAATAAACAAAATATCATGAAAAGAATGTGTATTTGTATGAAAATAGATATACAAAATACACATAAAATAGCCTAAATTTGTATAAAACTATAAACAAAAATACACAAAAATAATTTAAACTTGTATGAAAATAAATATACAAAAAACATATAAAATTAGGTAAATTTGTATTGAAATACATATACAAAATACACATAAAATAATGTAAATTTGAATGAAAATATATAAACATATAGACTTAAAATAACGTAAATTTGTATCAAATATATATACAAAAAACACATTAAATAATGTAAATATGTATAAAAAAATATATACAAAACACAAATAAAATAATGTAAAATCGTATCAAAATAAATACAGAAAATATTAATAAAATAATGTAAATTTGTATGAAAATTAAGACGCAAAATACCCATAAAATAACGCATTTTTTATAAAAATATATATACGAAAAAACATAAAATATTTGATTTTGCATTATAATAAATAGATATACAAAATACACATAAAATAAGCTAAATTAAATTAAAAATATATACAAAATACACATAGAATAATGTAAAATCGTATCAAAATAAATACACAGAATATCAATAAAATAATGTAATTTTGTATGAAAATAAAGATGCAAAATACACATAAAATAAAGCATATTTTTTTAAAAATACATATACAAAAATACACATAGAATAATTAAATTTGTATTAAAATTAATAAACAAAATGCACGTACAATAAGGTAAATTTGTATTGAAAAAATATACAAAATGCACATTAAAGCGTAAATTTGTTTAAAAATCTATATACGAATACACATAAAATAACGTAGATTTCTATAGAAATATATATACAAAATACACATGAAATGATGTAAATACGTATAAATATATATATATATATATATATATATATATATATATATATATATATATATATATATATATATATATATATATATATATATATATATATATATATATACAAAATACACATTAAATAATTTAAATTCTCGTCAAAATAAATAAACAAAATATCAATAAAAGAATGTGTATTTGTATGAAAATAGATATACAAAATACTCATAAAATAACCTAAGTTTGAATAAACTATATACAAAAATACACAAAAATAATTTAAATTTGTATGAAAATAAATATACAAAATACACATAAAATTAGGTAAATTTGTATTGAAATACATATACAAAATACACATAAGATAATGGAAATTTGAATGAAAATATATAAACATATACACTTAAAATAACGTAAATTTGTATCAAATATATACAAAATACTAATTAAATAATGTAAATATGTATAAAAAAATATATACAAAACACAAATAGAATAATGTAAAATCGTATCAAAATAAATACACAGAATATTAATTAAATAATGTAAATTTGTATGAAAATAAAGATGCAAAATAGCCATAAAATAACGCATTTTTTATAAAAATATATATACCAAAATACACATAAAAAATTAAAATTTGAATTAAAATAAATATAAAAAATGCACATACTCTAAGGTAAATTTGTATTGAAATAGATATGCAAAATACATATAAAACTATGTAAATTTGTTTCAAAATATATATACGAATACACATAAAATAACGTTGATTTCTATAAAAATATATACACAATACACAAAATGAAGTAAATACGTATAGAAAAATGAATACAAAATACACATAAAAATCGTATCAAAATAAATAAACAAAATACCAGTAAAAGAATATGTATTTGTATAAATATAAATAAAAAAAATACACATAAAATATCGTAAATTTGTATAAAACTATATATAAAAATACACAGAACAAATACACATTCTTTTATTTGTATTTTGTTTATTTATTTTGTTTCGAATTTATATTATTTTATGTGTATTTTGTTTACATTTTTTTATTCGTATTTACCTAATTTTATGTGTATTTTGTATATATATTTTTATAGAAATCTACGTTATTTTATGTGTATTCGTATATATAATTTGAAGCAAATTTACAATTCTTTATATATATTTTTGCATATCTCTTTCAACAGAAGTTTACCTTATTGTATGTGCATTTTTTATATTTATCTCAATACAAATTTAAATATTTTATGTGTATTTTGGTATATATATTTTTATAAGAAATGCGCTATATGATGGGAATTTTGCATCTTTATTTTCATACAAATTTACATTATTTTATTAATATTCGGTGTATTTATTTGATACGATTTTACATTATTCTATTTGTTTTTTGTATATATATTTTTTTATACATATTTACATTATTTAATGTGTATCTTGCATATATATTACATACAAATTTATTATCTATTATTTATTTTCATACAAATACACATTCTTTTCATATTTTGTTTATTTATTTTGTCACGAATTTACATTACTTAATATGTATTTTATATATATATTTTTATACGTATTTACATAATTTCATGTGTATTTTGTATATATATTTCTATAGAAATCTACGTTATTTTATGTGTATTCGTATATATATTTTGAAACAAATTTACACTGTTTTATTTGTATTTTGCGTTTTTTTTTTTCAAAACAAATTTACCTTATTGTATATGTGCATTTTGTATATTAATTTTAATACAAATTTAATTATTCTATGTATTTTTATATATGTATTTTTTTTTTTAAATATGCTTTATCTTATGGGTATTTTGCATCTTTATTTTCATACAAATTTAAATTATTTTATTGATATTCTGTGTACCTATTTTGATACGATTTTACATAATTCTACGTATAATAAAAATAAATACAGAATACACAAAAATAGATATGCAAAATACATATAAGCAATGTAAATTTGTTTCAAAATATATATACGAATACACATGAAATAAGGTAGATTTCTATAAAATACACATAAAATTAAGTAAATACGTATAAAAAATGTATACAAAATACACATAAAATAATGTAAACTCGCGTCAAAATAAATAAAAAAAATATCAATAAAAGAATGTGTATTTGTATAAATATATATATATATATATATATATATATATATATATATATATATATATATATATATATATATATATATATATATATATATATATATATATATATATATATACAAAATACACATTAAATAATATAAATTTGTTTAAAACTATACAAAATACACATGAAATTATGTAAATACGTATAAAAATATATATACAAAATACACATTCAAAATAAATAAAAAAAATATCAATAAAAGAATGTGTATTTGTATGAAAATAGATATACAAAATACACATAAAATAACCTAGATTTGTTTCAAACTATATACAAAAATACACAAAAATATTTTAAATTTGTATGAAAATAAATATACAAAATACACATAAAATTAGGTAAATTTGTATTGAAATACATACACAAAATACACATAAAATAATGTAAATTTGAATGAAAATACATAAACAAATACACTTAAAATAACGTAAATTTGTATAAAAAAAAATATGTACAAAACACAAATAGAATAATGTAAAATCGTATCAAAATAAATACACAGAATATTAATAAAATAATGTAAATTTGTATGAAAATAAAGAAGCAAAATACCCATAAAATAACGCATTTTTTTATTTATAAAAATTTATATACCAAAATACACATCAAAAAATTAAATTTGTATTAAAATAGGTATACAAAAAACACATACAATAAGGTAAATTTGTATTGAAATAGATATGCAAAATACATATAAAACAATGTAAATTTGTTTCAAAATATATATACGAATGCGCATAAAATAACGTAGATTTCTATAAAAATATATATACAATATACACATAAAATGAAGTAAATACGTATAAAAAAATGTATACAAAAAACACATAAAATAATGTAAATTCGTATCAAAATAAATAAACAAAATACCAATAAAAGAATGTGTATTTGTATAAATATAAATATACAAAATACACATAAAATAACGTAAATTTATATAAAACTATATACAAAAATACACAGAAGTAGTTAAATTTGTATGAAAATATATACAAAATACACACAAAATAAGCTAAATTTGAATTGAAATATATATACAAAATACATGAAATAAAGTAAATTTGTATCAAAATATTTATACAAATACACATATAATAACGTAAATTTGTATGAAAATATATAGACAAAATACACATTAGGTAAGGTAAATACGTATAAAAAATATGTACAAAATACACATATAATCATGTAATTCGTATCAAAATAAATAAACTAAATACCAATAAAATAATATAAATTTGTATGGGTAAACGTGTATGTTGCATATTTTTTCAATACAAATTTACCTTATTATATACGCATTTTGTATATTAATTTTAATATATGTGTATTTGAATATATATTTTGATACAAATTTACATTATTTTATGTATTTTCTATATATATTTCAATTCAAATTTAGCTTATTTTATGTGTCTTTTGTATATCTATTTTCATACAAATTTAATTATTTTTGTTTATTTTTGTATATAGTTTTATACAATTTTACGTTATTTTATGTGTATTTTGTATATTTATATTTATACAAGTAAAATATTTTATTGGCATTTAGTTTATTTATTTTGATACGAATTTACATTATTTTATGTGTATTTTG
Organism: Eriocheir sinensis; assembly: GCF_024679095.1. Classification (NCBI taxonomy): domain Eukaryota; kingdom Metazoa; phylum Arthropoda; class Malacostraca; order Decapoda; family Varunidae; genus Eriocheir; species Eriocheir sinensis. The sequence continues at coordinate 68,409 of NW_026111671.1, forward strand.
TATATATTTTTATTCAAATTATTTTATGTGTATTTTGTATATATTTTTATAGAAATTTACGTTATTTATGTGTATTCGTATGTATATTTTGAAACAAATTTACATTATTTTATGTGTATTTTGTATATTATATTGATACAATTTACATTATTTTATGTGCATTTTATATATATTGTATACAAATTTAAATTATTTTATGTGTATTTTGTATATATATTTTCATACAAATGCGTTAAATATTTTATGTATTTTTATATATATTTTCATACAAATTTACATTATTTTATGTGTATTTTGTATATATTTATTTACAAATTTACATTATTTTATTTTATTTTGTATATTTATTTTTATACAAATTTACATTATTTAATGTATTTTGTTATATTTAATACAATTTACGTTATTTTATGTGTATTTGTATATATTTTCATATATTTAAATTATTTTATGTGTATTTTGTATATATTTTTATACAAATTTAAATTATTTTTGTATTTTTTTTTAATAGAATTTTACAGTACAGTCAATATTTATGTTTGTATATATTTTCATACAAATTTACATTATTGTAAATTTGATATTTTGTATATTTATTTTAATACAAATTTACATTATTATATGTGTATTTTGTATATTAATTTTAATATGTACGTTATTTTTGAATATATATTTCATACAAATTTACATTATTTTATGTGTATTCGTATATATTTTCATTCAAATTTAAATTATTTTATGTGTATTTTGTATTTATATTTTCATACAAATTTAAATTATTTTTGTGTATTTTGTATATATTTTTATACAAATTTTGTTATTTTATGTGTATTTTGTATATCTATTTTCATACAAATACACATTCTTTTATTGATATTTTGTTTATTTATTTTGATACAATTTACATTATTTAATGTGTATTGTGTATATATTTTTTTATACGTATTTACGTCATTTTATGTGTATTTTGTATATATATTTTATAGAAATTTACGTTATTTATGTGTATTCGTATATATATTTTGAAACAATTTACATTGTTTTATGTGTATTTTGTATATCTTTTCAATACAAATTACCTTATTATGTGCATTTTGTATATTATTTTAATACAAATTTAATTATTTTATGTGTATTTTGTATATGTATTTTTAAAAAATTTTGTTTTATGGGTATTTGCATCTTTATTTTCATACAAATTTACATTATTTTATTGATATTCTGTGTATTTATTTTGATACTATTTTACATTATTCTATGTGTTTTGTATATATTTTTTATACAAATTTACATTATTTTATGTGTATTTTGTATATATTTCATACAAATTTACATTATTGTAAATAACAAAATATAATAATTTAATTTGTATGAAAATAATACAACAAACACATAAAATTAGGTGTATTTGTATTGAAATATTTCATACAAATTTACATTATTTAAAATATATGTATTTGAATGAAATTTAACAAGTTTTAAATGACGTATTTTATATATATATATATATAAATATATATATATATATATATATATATATAAATATATATATATATAAATATATATATATATATATATATATATATATATATATATATTTATATATATATATATGTACATTTTTTTATACTAAGATTTAAATTATTTTATAAAATAACGCATTTTTTATAAATTATATATACCAAATTTACAATATTTTATGTGTATTTGTTTATCTATTTTCATACAAATACACATTCTTTAATGATATTTTGTTTATTTATTTTGATGCAAATTTACATTATTTAATGTGTATTGTGTCAAAATATATATTTTTATACGTATAAATTACGTCATTTCTATGTATTATATATATATATATATATATATATATATATATATATATATATATATATATATATATATATATATATATATATATATATATATATATATATATATATATATATATATATATATATATATATATATATATATATATATATTTTATGTGTATTCATAAATATATTTGAAACAAATATACATTCTTTTATTGCATTTGTATATTTTTCAATACAAATTTACCTTATTGTATGCATTTTGTATGTTACAAATACAAATTTAATTATTTTATGTGTTCTTGTATAAGTATTTTAAAAATATGCTTAATTTATGGGTATTTTGCATCTTTATTTTCATACAAACTACATTATTTTATTGATATTCTATGTATTTATTTTGATACGATTTTACATTATTCTATGTATATTTTGTATATCTATTTTATACAAATGTACGTTATTTTATGTAATTTGTTTTCATTTCATACAAATTTGCATTATTTTATGTATTTTGACATGTATTTTACAAATTTAACTAATTATATATTATTTGTATATCTATTTCCATAAATTGAAATTTATTTTTTGTTTTTTTTGTATATACTTTTAATCAATTTTCGTAATTGTGTATTGTGTATATGTATTTCAAATACTAATTTACCTAATTTTATGTGTATTTTGTATATTTATTTTTTACAAATATTCGTTTTTTTATCGGTATTTTGTTTATTTACGAGTTTTCATTTTTTTAGGTGAATTTGATATATATATTTTTATCCTTATTTACATAATTTTATGTGTATTTTGAATATATATTTTTATAAATTTACTCTATATGCGTATATACAAAAACACAAAAAATAATTTAAATTTATATGAAAATAAATATACAAAATACACATAAATTAGGCATAAATTTGTATTCAACATTAATCTATACACACACTACTTAAAATAATGCAAATTTGAATGAAATATATAAACAAATACAATTAAAATGACGTTAATTTATGTAAAATATATATAAAAATACACATTAAATAATGAAAATATGTATAAAAAATATATAAAAACACAAATAGTATAATATAGAATCGTCATCAAAAATATATACACAGGATAATAATAAAATGATAGTAGCCATTTGGTTGTGTTAAAACTAAGATGCAAAATACCTATATAGTTTATGTAAATAACATTTTTATAAAATCATATATTCCAAAAATACACATAAAATATTTGAATTTGTATTAAAATAAATATACAAAATGCATATGCAATATCAGGTGAAATAGATATAATATAAACATATAAAACAATGTGTAAATTGTCAAAAATATATATACATGAAATATAGAAATATTTATATATATATATATATATAAATACATATATATATAAGTATATATATATGTATATACATATATATATGCATATATTATATATATATATATATATATATATATATATATATATATATATATATATATATATATATATATATATATATATATATATATATATATATATATATATATATACATATATATATATATATATATATATATATATATATATATATATATATATATATATATATATATATATTTATATATACAAAATACAAATAAAAATTAAGTAAATACGAATCAACAGAGCACAAAATACATAAAATAATGTAACAAAATAAGCTAAATTTGAATTGAAATATATATATATATATATATATATATATATATATATATATAAAATAAAAGTAAATTCGTTTCAATAACAAATACACATATAATAACGTAAATTTGTAAAAAATATATAAACAAAATACATTAAGTAATGTAAATACGTATAAAATCATTTACAAAATACACCAATAATCAAGTCATTCGTATCAAAATAAATAAACAAAAATCTAGTTAAATAATGTAAATTTGTATGAGAAAACATATACAAAATACACATAAAATAACATTTTAAGTTTCTATAAAAATATATGTACAAAATGCACATAAAATTAGTTTGCATAAAAAATATATACAAAACACATATTAGATAATGTAAATGAGTATAAAAGTATGTATATAAAATACCTATGAAATAATCTAAATTTATTATCGAGTTAAATTAAGAAAATAACAATAAAATAATATAATTTTGGATGAAAATATATGAAAGAAAACACACATAAAATAACCTAAATACAAATACAAATATACACATTAAATAATTTAAAATTGAATGAAATAAATATTCAAAATAAACATAAAATAAGGTAAATTTGTAATAAAAAATATGTAAGAATACACATAAAATAATATAAATTTGTATGAAAATATATATACAAATACATATAAAATAACATGAATTTGTATAAAATGTTTCAAAATATACGAATACACACAATAAAATAACGTAAATTTTATGAAAATATATATATATATATATATATATATATATATATATATATATATATATATATATATATATATATATATATATATATATATATATATATATATATATATATATATATATATATATATATATATATATATATATATATATATATATATATATATATATATATATATATATATATATATATATATAAAAATACACATAAAATAGTTTAAATACGTAGAAAATATATACAAATACACATAAAATAATGTAAATTCGTAAAAAGTAAATACACAAATTTCCAATAAAAGAATGTATATTTGTAGGAAAATATATATACAAAAACAAATAAATAAGTAAAATTTGTATAAAAATATATACAAATATATACACAAAATAATTTAAATTTGTTTAAAAATAGATATGGAAAATACACATAAAGTTAGGCAGATTTATTGAAATACATATACAAAACTCACATAAAATAATGTAAATTTGTGAAAATATAAACAAATACATATAAAATCACGTAAATTTGGATAAAATATATATACAAAATATACATAAAATATTTTAAATATATAAAAATATATTATATTATATATATTTTACTGATATTTGCGTTATTTATGTGTATTTTGTATATATTTCTCATAGAAATTTACTTATTTTATTGGTATATTATCTATTTATTTTGATGCAATTACATGATTATTGCGTATTTTTACATTTTTTTATACGTATTTACATTATTTAATGTGTATTTGTTTATATATTTCATACAAATTTACGTTATTATATGTGTATTTATAAATATTTGATACAAATTTACATTATTTTATGTATTTTGTATATATATTTCAATTCAAATTTAGCTTATTTTATGTATATTTTGTATATCTATTTATTTTAATACAAAATCAAATATTTTATGTTTTTCGTATTAATATTTTATAAAAATGTGTTATTTGATGGGTATTTTGAATCTTAATTTTCATACATATTTACATTATTTATTAATATTTTATTTATTTTGATACGATTTTACATTATTTTATTTGTGTTTTGTATATATATTTTATATATATTTACATTATTTATGTTTTTTGTATATATATTTTGATACAAATTTACGTTATTTTAAGTCTATATGTTTATATATTTTCATTCAAATTTACATTATTTTATGTGTATTTTGTATATGTATTTCAATACAAATTACCTATTTTACATGTTTTTGTATATTTATTTTCATACAAGTTTTAAATTATTTTGTGTATTTTTGTATATAGTTTATACAAATTTAGGTGATTTTATGTGTATTTTGTATATCTATTTTCATACAAATACACATTCTTTTCATAAATATTTTGTTCATTTATTTTGACACGAATATACATTATTTAATGTGTATTTTGTATATATATTTTTATACGTATTTACATCATTTCATGTGTATTTTGTACATATCTTTCTATAGAAATCTACGTCATTTTATGTGTATTCGTATATATATTTTGAAAAAAAATTACATTGTTTTAAGTGTATTTTGCATATTTTTTCAATACAAATTTACCTTATTGCATGTGCATTTTGTAAATTAATTTTAATACGAATTTCATTATTCTATGTTTATTTTAGTATATGTATTTTTTATAAAAATATGCTTTATTTTATAGGTTTTTTGCATCTTTATTTTCATACAAATTTACATTATTTTATTGATAATCTGTGTATTTATTTTGATATGATTTTACATTATTCTAAATGTATGTTGTATATATATTTTATATAAAATATATTTGTTTTCATTTCATACAAATATACATTATTTTATGTGTTTTTGTAAATGTATTTAAATACAAATTTAACTAGTTATATGTGTATTTTGTATATCTATTTTTTATGTATATTTTCATAGAAATTTACTCTATTTTATGAGTATTCGTATATATATTTTGATTCAAATTTACATTATTGATGTGTATTTTGCATATCTATTTCAATACAAATTTACTTTATTGTACGTGCATTTTGTATATTTATTTTAATACAAATTTAACTATTTTATGTTTATTTTGTATATTTATTTTTATGCAAATATGCGTTATTATATGGATATTTTGCATCTTTATTTTCATACAAATTTACATTATTTTATTGATATTCTCTTTATTTATTTTGATACGATTTAACATTATTCTATATGTATTTTGTATATTTTTTTTATACATATTTACATTATTTAATGTTCATTTGTATATATATTTTATCAAATTTACATTATTTTATGTGTATTTGTTTATAAATTTTCATACAAATTCACATTATTTTATGTGTTTTTGTATATATATTTTTACGTATTTAAATTATTTTATGTATTTTGTATATACATTTTCATAAAAAATACGTTATTTAATTGTGTATATAAGTATATATTTTTGATACAAATTTTATACAAATTCATGTTATTTAATGTGAATTTGTATATATATTTTCATACAAATTTATATTATTTTATGTGTATTTTTTCATATATTTCATTACAAATTTACCTTATTTTATGTTTATTTTGTATATTTATTTCATTCAATTTTAAATTATTTTATGTGTATATTTGTATTTGTATTTAGGTTATTTTATGTGTATTTTGTATATATATTTTCATCCAAAATTACATTATTTTATTGATATTTTCTTAATTTAAATCGATACGAATTTAGATTATTTCATAGGTATTTTGTATACATATTTTTATACTCATTTACATTATCTAAAGTGTGTTTTGTATATATATTTTTATGCAAATTTATTTTATGTTCATTTTTGTACATATTTTTTTTATAGAAATTTGCGTTATTTTATGTATATAGTTTTATATAAATTTACGTTATTTTATGTGCATTTTGTATATTTATATTTATACAAATACACATTCTTTTATTGGTATGTAAAGATTGTGTATTTGTATATAAATGATAATAGATAATAAATTTGTATAAAATATATATGCAAGATACTCATTAAATAATGTATATATGTATAAAAAAGTATATACAAAAAACAAATAGAATAATGTAAATTCGTATCAAAATAAATACACCGAATATTAATAAAATAATGTAAATTTATTAAAATAAAGATTCAAAATTCCCGTAAAATAGCTAATTTATTATAAAAATATATATACCAAAATACCCTTAAAATATTTAAATTTTTATTAAAATAAATATAAAAAATGCACATACAATAAGTTAAATTTTTATTGAAAGAGATATGCAAAAATACATATAAAAAAATGTAAATTTGTTTCAAAATATATATACTAATATAAATAAAAATATAGATTTCTATAAAATATATATACAAAATACATAAAATTAAGTAAATATAAAAAATGTATATAAAATACACATAAAATAATGTAAATTCGATTTAAAATAAATAAACAAAATACCAATAAAAGAATGTATTTGGATAAATATAAATATACAAAATACATATACAAAATAAACATAAAATTATTTTGATTTGTTATAAAATATATGTAAAAAATACACATAAAATAATGTAATTTTATATTAAAATATATATACAAATACACATAAACCACCATGAAGTTGAATAAAAATATATATTCAAAATAAATATTAAATAATGTAAAGCGTATAAAAATATATATACAAAGTACATATAAAATAATGTAAATTCGTATCAATATAAATCAACAAAACACCAATAAAATCATATATATATATATTAATGAAAATAAATTTACAAAATACGCATAACATAACTAAAATTTGTATTAAAATATATACAAAAAATACATAGAAATAATTTGGTATGTATGAAAATAGATATACAAAATACACATAAAACTAGGTAAATTTCTTTTGAAATATATATACAAAATACCCATAAAATATTATAAATTTGTGTCAAAATATATAAACAAATACACATAAAATAACGTAAATTTGTATGAAAAATATATAAAAAATACACATAGAATAATGTCAAATCGTATCAAAATGAATGAGCAGAATATCAATAAAATAACGTAAATTTGTATTAAAATAAAGATGCAAAATACCCATAAAATAAAGCATATTTTTATAAATAAACATATACAAAAATACACATAGAATAGTTAAATTTGTATTAAAATTAATATACAAAAATGCACATACAATAACGTAAATTTGTATTGAAAAAATAAGCAAAATACACATAAAAGTGTAAATTTGTTTAAAAATCTATATACGAATACACATAATATAACGTAGATTTCTATAGAAATATATATATACAAAATACACATGAAATGATGTAAATACGTAGAAAAATATATATACAAAATACACATTAAATAATTTAAATTATCGTCAAATAAATAAACAAAATATCAATAAAAGATGTATTTGTATGAAAATAGATATACAAAATACTCATAAAATAACCTAAGTTTGTATAGAACTATATACAAAAATACACAAAAATAATTTGAATTTGTATGAAAATAAATATACAAAATACACATAAAATTATTTTGTATATCTGTTTTATACAAATGTACGTTATCTTATGTGAATTTGTTTCATTTCATACAAATTTACATTATTTTATGTGTATTTATACATGTATTAAATACAAATTTAACTAATTATATGTATTTTGTATATCTATACAAATTGAAATTTATGTTTTTTGTTTTTTTGTATATATTTTTATTCAAATTTTCGTAATCTTATAAAAATATATATACCAAAATACACATAAAATATTTAAATTTGCATTGAAATAAATATACAAAATTAACATACAATAAGGTAAATTTGTATTGAAAGAGATATGCAAAAATACATATAAAACAATGTAAATTTGTTTCAAAATATATATACGAATACAAATAATAAAACGTGGATTTCTAGAAAAATATATATATAAAATACACATAAAATTAAGTAAATACGTATAAAAAAATGTATACAAAATACACATAAAATAATGTAAACTCGAATTAAAATAAATAAACAAAATACCAATAAAAGAATGTGTATTTGGATAAATATAAATATACAAAATACACATACAAGATAACAATAAAATAAGGTAGATTTGTAATAAAATATATGTTCAAAATACATATACAATAATGTAAATTTATATGAAAATATATATACAAATACACATAAAATACCATGAATTTGTATAAAAATATATATTCAAAATATATATTAAATAATGTAGGCGTATAAAATATTTATACAAAGTACATATAAAATGAAAATTAAGATGCAAAATACCTATAAAATAACGCATTTTTTATAAAATTATTGATACCAAAATACACATAAAATATTTGAACTTGTATTAAAATAAATATACAAAATGCACACACAATAAGGTAGATTTGTATTGAAATAGATATGCAAAATACATATAAAATAATGTAAATTTGTTTCAAAATATATATACGAATACACATAAAATAACGTAGATTTCTTTAAAAATACATATACAAAATACACATAAAATTAAGTAAATACGTATAGAAAATGTATACAAAATACACATAAAATAATTTAAATTCGTATAAATGTAAATAAATAATATACCAATAAAAGAATGTGTATTTGTATAAATATAAATATACAAAATGCACATAAAATAACTTAAATTTATGTAAAACAATATACATAAAATAAAGCAAATTTCTATAAAAATATATGTACAAAAATGAACATTAGATAAATTTGCATAAAAATATATATACAAAACACACATTAGATAATGTAAATGAGTATAAAAATATGTATACAAAATACCTATGAAATAATCTAAATTCTTATCGAATTAAATTAAGAAATACCAATAAAATAATGTAATTTTGGATGAAAATATATATACAAAATACATATAAAATAACCTAAATACAAATACAAATATACACATAAAATAATTTAAAATTGAATAAAATAAATATACGATATAAACATAAAATAAGGTAAATTTGTAATGAAATATATGAAAAAATACACATAAAATAATATAAATTTGTATGAAAATATATATACAAATACACATTAAATAACATGAATTTGTATAAAATTAATATCAAAATATATACTTATACACAAAATAAAATAACGTAATTTTTTTATGAAAATGTATATACAAAATACACATAAAATAATTTAAATACGTAGAAAAATATATATACAAAAAACACATCAAATAATGTAAATATGTATGAAAATATATAAACAAATACACATAAAATAATGTAAATTTGGATAAAATATATATACAAAATGAACATTAAATAATGTAAATATATATATAAAAAAATATATACAAAAAACACATAGAATAAAGTTAAATCGTATCAAAATAAATAAAGAGAATATCAACAAAATAATGTAAATTTGTATGAAAATAAAGATGCAAAATATCCATATAATAACGCATATTTGCATAAAAATATATATACAAAAATACATATAAAATAATTAAATTTGTATTAAAATAAATATACAAAATGCACGTACAATAAAGTAAATTTGTGATAAAATAGATATGCAAAATACACATTAATAATGTAAATTTGTATCAAAATATATACGAATACTCATAAAATAGAGTAAATTTCTATGAAAATGTACATACAAAATAGATATACAAAATACACATATAACTAGTTAAATTTGTATTTAAAAAGTACATATAAAATAATGTAAATTCGTATCAATATAAATCAACAAAACACCAATAAAATAATATATATTTGAATGAAAATAAATTTACAAAATACACATAACATAACTAAAATTTGTATTAAAATATATACAAAAATACATAGAAATAATTTGAGTTTGTATGAAAATAGATATACAAAATACATATAAAACTAGGTAAATTTCTTTTGAAATGTATATACAAAATAGCCATAAAATATTGTAAATTTGTGTCAAAATATATAAACAAATACACATAAAATAACGTAAATTTGTATGAAAAATATATACAAAATACACATAGAATAATGTCAATTCGTATCAAAATGAATGAGCAGAATATCAATAAAATAATGTAAATTTTTATGAAAAGAAAGATGCAAAATACCCAAAAAATAAAGCATATGTTTATAAAAATACAGATACAAAAATACACATCGAATAATTAAATTTGTATTAAAATTAATATACAAAATGCGTATATAATAAAGTAAATTTGTATTGAAAAAATATGCAACATACACGTTTACTCATACAAATTTATATTATTTTATTGGTATTTTGTTTATTTATTTTGATACAATTACATGATTATATGTATTTTGCATATCTATTTCAATACAGATTTACCTTATTGTATGTGTATTTTGTATATTTATTTTAATACAAATAAATTTTTTTATATGTATTTTTGTATATATATTTAAAAAAAATGCGTTCTTTTATGGGTATTTTGCTTCTTTATTTTCACATAAATTTACATTATTTTATTAATATTCTGTGTATTTATTTTGATACGATTTTACATTATTCTATTTGTGTTTTGTATATATTTTTTTTATACAAATATACGTTATTTTAAGTGTATTTGTTTATGTATTTTCATTCAAATTTACAGTATTTTATGTGTATTTTGTATATGTATTTCAATACAAATTTACCTAATTTTATGTGTATTTTGTATATTTATTTTCATACAAATTTAAATTATTTTTGTGAATTTTTGTATATAGTTTTATCTTATGTGTATTTTGTATATTTATTTTCAAACAAATACACATTCTTTTATAGACATTTTGTTTATTTATTTTGACGCGAATTTACATTATTTAATGTGTATTTTGTATATATATTTTTATACGTATTTACCTCCTTTCATGTGTATTTTGTATATTTATAAAAAATGCGTTATTTTATGGGTATTTTGCATCTTTATTTTCATACAAATTTACATTATTTTATTTACATTCTGTGTATTTATTTTAATACGATTTTACATTATTCTATTTGTTTTTTGTATATATATTTTTTATACATATTTACATTATTTAATGAGTATTTTTGATATATATTTTATACAAATTTATGTTAATTTAAGTGTATTTGTTTATATATTTTCATTCAAATTTACATTATTTTATGTATTTGTATATGTATTTCTTTACAAATTTACCTAATTTTATGTGTATTTTGTATATTTATTTTCATACAAATTTAACTTATTTTTGTGTATTTTATATAGTTTTATACTAATTTACGTTATTTTATGTGTATTTTATATATTTTCATACAAATACACATTCTTTTATTGATATTTTAATTATTTATTTTGACACAATTTACATTATTTAATGTGTATTTGTATATATATTTTATACGTATTTACAACATATCATTTGTATTTTGTATATATATTTCTATATAAATCTACGTTATTTTATGTGTATTTGTATATATTTTTTGAAACAAATCTACATTATTTTATGTGTATTTTGTATATATATTTCATTATAAATTTGCCTTATTTTAAGTTTATTTTTATATCTATTTTCATTCAAATTTAAATCATTTTATGTGTATATATTTATTTGTATTTACGTTATTTTATGTGTATTTTCTATATATATTTTCATTCAAAATTACATTATTTTATCGGGATTTTGTTCATTTATTTCGATACGAATTTCGATTAATTCATGTACATACATATACATATAGAGTAAATTTCTGAAAATATCTTCAAAATACATATAAAATTATGTAAATAAGTATAAAATATATATATCAAATACACCTAAAAAAAATGAAAATTCGTATCAAAATAAATAAATAAAATTCAGATAAAAGAACGTATATTTGTAGGAAAATAAATATACAAAATACACATAAAATTACGAAAATTTGAATAAAAATTAATTTCAATTTGTATGAAAATAGATATACAAAATACACATATAATTAGTTAAATTTGTATTTAAATACATGTACAAAATTCACATAAAATAATGTAAATTTGTATGAAATGAAAACAAATTCACATAAAATAACGTACATTGGTATAAAATAGATATACAAAATATACATAGAATAATGTAAAATCGTATCAAAATAAATACACAGAATATCAATAAAATAATGTAATTTTGTGTTAAAATAAAGATGCAAAATACCCATAAAATAAAGCATATTTTATAAAATACATATACAAAATACACATAGAATAGCTAAATTTGTATTAAAATTAATATACAAAATGCACGTACAATACGGTAAATTTGTATTGAAAAAATGTGCAAAATGCACATAAAACAATGTATATTTGTTTCAAAATATATATACGAATACACATAAAATAACGTATATTTCTAAAGAAATATATATATACAAAATACACATGAAATGACGTAAATACGTATAAAAATATATACACAATACACATTAAATAATGTAAATTCGCATCAAAATAAATAAACAAAATATCAATAAAAGAATGTGTATTTGTATGAAAATAGATATACAAAATACACATAAAATATTGTAAATTTGTATAAAACTCTATACAAAAATACACAAAAAATAATTTAAATTTGTATAAAATATATATACAAAATACACATGAAATTAGGTAAATTTCTATTGAAATACATATACAAAATACACATAAAATAATGTAAATTTGAATAAAAATATATAAACAAATACACATAAAATAACGAAAATTTGTTGAAATATATATAGAAAATACACATTAAATAATGTAAATATGTATAAAAAATATATATACAAAACACAAATAGAATAATGTAAAATAGTATCAAAATAAATACACAGAATATTAATAAAATAATGTAAATTTGTATGAAAATAAAGATGCAAAATACCCATAAAACAACGCATTTTTCATGAAAATATATATACCAAAATGCATATAAAATATTTAAATTTGTATTACAATAAATATACAAAATGCACATACAATAAGGTAAATTTGTATTCAAATAGATATGCAAAATACATATAAAACAATGTAAATTTGTCTCAAAATATACATACGAATACACATAAAATAACGTAGATTTCTATAAAATATATATACAAAATACACATAAAATGAAGTAAATACGTATAAGAAAATGAATACAAAATACACATAAAATAATGTAAATTCGTATCAAAATAGATAAACTAAATGCCAATAAAAGAATGTTTACTTGTTTAAATATAAATATACAAAATACACATAAATTAACGTAAAATTGTATAAAACTTTATACAAAAATAAACAAAAATAATTAAATTTGTATGAAAATAGATATACAAAAGACACATAAAATAAGCTAAATTTGAATTAAAATAAATATAGAAAATAAATAAAATAATGTAAATTTTTATCAAAATATATTTTCAAATACACATATAATAACGTAAATTTGTATAAAAATATATAAACAAAATACACATTAAATAATGTAAATACGTATAAAAGATATGTACGTAATGTAAAAGTTTATAAAATTAAAGATGCAAAATACCCATAATATATCTCATATTTAAAAAAATATATATACAAAAATACACATAAAATAATTAAATTTGTATTAAAATAAATATACAAAATACATATACAATAAGGTAGATTTTTATTGAAATAGATATGCAAAACATACATAAAATAATAAATAAATTTATCAGAATATATACACAATAAAATTACTTAAATTTTTATGAAAATATATATACAAAATACACATAAAATAATGTAAATACATAGAAAAATATATATACAAAATACACATGAAATAATGTAAATTCGTATCAAAATAAATAAACAAAATTTCCTCTAAAAGAATGTATATTTGTAGGAAAATGTATATACAAAATACAAATAAAATAAAAAAAAATTGTATAAAAATAATACAAAAATACACAAATATAGTTTAAATTTGTTTGAAAATAGATATGCAAAATACAAATGAAATTAGGTAAATTTTTTATTGAAATACATATACAAAATACACATAAAATAATGTAAATTTGTATGAAAATATATAAACAAATACACATAAGATAACGTAAATTTCCATAAAATATGTATACAAAATATTCATCAAATAATGTAAATATAACGTAAAATCGTATCAAAATAAATAAACAGACAGCCAATAAAATAATGTAAATTTGTATGAAAATAAAGATGCAAAATACCCATATAATAACGCATATTTGTTTAAAAATATATAGAGAAAAATACGCATAAAATAATTAAATTTGCATCAAAATAAATATACAAAAGGCACATACAATAAAGAAAATTTGTATTGAAATAGATATGCGAAATACACATAAATAACGTAAATTTGTATCAAAATATATATACGAATACACATAAAATAGACTAAATTTCTATGAAAATATATATTCAAAATACATATAAAATTATGTAAATAAGTATAAAAATATATATATCAAATACACCTAAAATAATGAAAATTCGTATCAAAATAAATAAACAAAATTCCGATAAAAGAACGTATATTTGTAGGAAAATAAATATACAAAATTCACATAAAATTACGAAAATTTGAATAAAAATATACTAAAATACACAAAATTAATTTCAATTTGTATGAAAATAGATATACATAATACACATATAATTAGTTAAATTTGTATTTAAATACATGTACAAAATACACATAAAATAATGTAAATTTGTATGAAATGAAAACAGATTCACATAAAATAACGTTCATTTGTATGAAATATATATACAAAATATACATAGAATAATGTAAAATCGTATCAAAATAAATACACAGAATATCAATTAAATAATGTAAATTTGTATGAAAATAAAGATGCAAAATACCCATAAAATAAAGCATTTTTTTATGAAAATACATATACAAAAATACACATAGAATAATTAAATTTGTATTAAAATTAATATACAAAATGCACGTACAATAAGGTAAATTTATATTGAAAAATATGCAAAATGCACATAAAACAATGTATATTTGTTTCAAAATATATATACGAATACACATAAAATAACATATATTTCTATAGAAATATATATACAAAATACACATGAAATGACGTAAATACGTATAAAAATATATATACACAATACACATTAAATAATGTGAATTCGCGTCAAAATAAATAAACAAAATATCAATAAAAAATGTGTATTTGTATGAAAATAGATATACAAAATACACATAAAATATTTTAAATTTATATAAAACTCTTTTTATAAAAATATATATACCAAAATAAAAAAAATATTTAAATTTGTATTACAATAAATATACAAAATGCACATACAATAAGGTAGATTTATATTGAAATAGATATGCTAAATACATATAAAACAATGTAAATTTGCTTCAAAATATATATACCAATACACATAAAATAACGTAGATTACTATAAAAATATATATACAAAATACACATTAAATGAAGTAAATACGTATAAGAAAATGTATACAAAGTACACATAAAATAATTAAATTTTTATTAAAATAAATATACAAAATACACATACAATAAGGTAAATCTATATTGAAATAGATATGCAAAATAAACATAAAATAATGTAAATTTGTATCAAAACATATACGAATACACACAATAAAATAACGTAAATTTTTATGAAAATATATATAAAAAATACACATAAAATAATGTAAATACGTAGAAAAATATATTTACAAAATACACATAAAATTATGTAAATTCTTATGAAAATAAATGAACAAAATTCCACTAAAAGAATGTATATTTGTAGGAAAATATAAATACAAAATACAAATAAAATAACTTAAATTTGTATAAAAATATATAAAAAATACATAAAAATAATTTAAATTTATTTGAAAATAGATATGCAAAATACACATAAAATTAGGCAAATCTGTATTGAAATACATATACAAATTACACATAAAATATTGTAAATTTGTATGAAAATATATAAACAAATACACATAAAATAGCGTAAATTTATATAAAATATATATACAAAATATACATTAAATAATGTAAATGTGTATAAAAATATATATACAAAATACACATAGAATAATGTAAAATCGTATCAAAATAAATAAACAGAATATCAATAAAATAATATAAATTTGTATGAAAATAAAGATGCAAAATACCCAAATAATAACGCATATTTTTACAAAAATACAAATAAAATAATTAAATTTGTATTAAAATAAATATACAAAATACACATACAAGATGGTACATTTGTATTGAAATAGATATGAAAAATAAACATAAATAATGTAAATTTGTATCAAAATATATAAACGAATACCCATAAAATAGAGTAAATATCTATGAAAATATATATTCAAAACACAAATAAAATGATATAAATAAGTATAAAAATATACATATCAAATACACCTAAAATAATGTAAATTCGTATAAAAATAAATAAACAAAACTTCGATAAAAGAACGTATATATGTAGGAAAAAAAATATACAAAATATATTTGTATAAAAATATATACAAAAATACACAAAATTAATTTCAATTTGTATGAAAATAGATATACAAAATACTCATATAATTAAATAAATTTGTATTTAAATACATGTACAAAATATACATAAAATTAGGTATATTTGTATTGAAATACATATACAAAATACACATAAAAAATATTTAAATTTGAATAAAAATATATAAAAAATACACCTAAAATTACGTAAATTTGTATAAAATATATATAAAAATACACATTAAATTATGTAAATATGTATAAAAAAATATATATACAAAACACAAATAGAATAATGTAAAATAGTATCAAAATAAATACACAGAATCTTAATAAAATAATGTAAATTTGTATGTAAATTAAGATGCAAAATACCCATAAAGAAACGCATTTTTTTTATAAAAATATATATACCAATATACACATAAAATATTTGAATTTGTATTAAAATAAATTTACAAAATGCACATACAATAAGGTAAATTTGTATTGAAATAGATATGCAAAATACATATAAAACAATGTAAATTTGTTTCAAAATATATATACGAATACACACAAAATAACGTAGATTTCTATAAAAATATATACAAAATACACATAAAAAGAAGTAAATACGTATAAACAACTGTATACAAAATACACATAAAATAATGTAAATTCGTATGAAAATAAATTAACAAAATACCAATAAAAGAATGTGTATTTGTATAAATATAAATATACAAAATACACATAAAATAACGTAAATTTGTATAAAACTATATAAAAAAATACACAGAAGTAATTAAATTTGTATGAAAATATATATACAAAATACACACAAAATAAGCTAAATTTGAATTGAAATATATATACAAAATACATGAAATAAAATAAATTTGTTTCAAAATATTTTTAACAAATACACATATAATAACGTAAATTTGTATAAAAATATATAAACAAAATACACATGAAGTAATGTAAATACGTATACAAAAAATATGTACAAAATACACAAATAATCATGTCATTCGTATCAAAATAAATAAACAAAAAACTAATTAAATAATGTCAATTTGTATGAGAAAACATATACAAAATACACATAAAATAACGCAAATTTCTATAAAAATATATGTACAAAAATGCACATAAAGTTAATTTGCATAAAAATATATATACAAAAGAAACATTAGATAATGTAAATGAGTATAAAAATATGTATACAAATACCTATGAAATAATCTAAATTCGTATCGAGTTAAATTAAGAAAATAACAATAAATTAATGTAGTTTTGGATGAAAATATATATAGAAAACACACATAAAATAACCTAAATACAAATACAAATAAACACATTAAATAATTTAAAATTGAATGAAATAAATATACAAAATAAACATAAAATAAGGTAAATTTGTAATAAAATATATGTAAAAATACACATAAAATAATATAAATCTGTATGAAAATATATATACAAATACACATAAAATAACATGAATTTGTATAAAATTTGTTTCAAAATATATACGAATACACACAATAAAATAACGTAAATTTTTATGAAAATGTATATATAAAATACACATAAAAGAATTCAAATACGTAGAAAAATATATATACAAAATACACATAAAATAATGTAAACTCGTAACAAAATAAATACACAAAATTCCAATAAAAGAATGTATATTTGTAGGAAAATATATATACAAAAAACAAATAAAATAACTAAAATTTGTATAAAAATATATACAAAAATAAACAAAAATAATTTAAATTTGTTTGAAAATAGATATGCAAAATACACATAAAATGAAGTAAATACGTATAAAAAAAATGTATACAAATTACACATAAAATAATGTAAATTCGTATCAAAATTAATAAACAAAATACCAAAAAAAAAAAATGTGTATTTGTATAAATATAAATATACAAAATACACATAAGATAACGTAAATTTGTATAAAATTATATACAAAAATACACAAAAGTAATTAAATTTGTATGAAAATAGATATACAAAATACACACAAAATAAGCTAAATTTGAAATATATATATACAAAATACATAAAATAAAGTAAATTTGTATCAAACTATTTATACAAATACACATATAATAGGGTAAATTTGTATGAAAATATTTAAACAAAATACACATTAAATAATGTAAATACGTATAAAAAATATGTACAAAATACACATATAATCATGTAACTCGTATCAAAATAAATAAACAAAATACCAATGAAATAATATAAATTTGTATGAAAAAACATATACAAAAAACACATAAAATAACCCAAATTTCTATGAAAATATATGTACAAAAATGCACATCAAATAAATTTGCATAAAAATATGAGTACAAAAAAAATATGAGTATAAAAAT
Organism: Eriocheir sinensis; assembly: GCF_024679095.1. NCBI lineage: Eukaryota > Metazoa > Arthropoda > Malacostraca > Decapoda > Varunidae > Eriocheir > Eriocheir sinensis. The sequence continues at coordinate 88,563 of NW_026111671.1, forward strand.
ATGTATTCAAAATACCTATGAAATAATCTAAATTCGTATCGAATTAAATTAAGAAAATACCAATAAAATAATGTAATTTTGGATGAAAATATATATAGAAAATACACATTAAATAACCTAAATACAAATGCAAATATACACATAAAATAATTTAAAATTGAATGAGATAAATATACAAAATAAACATAAAATAAGGTAAATTTGTAATGAAATATATGTAAAAATACACATAAAATAATATAAATTTGTATCAAAATACATATATACAAATACACATTAAATAACAAGAATTTGTATAAAATTTGTATCAAAATATATACGAATACACACAATAAAATAACGTATCAAAATAAATAAACAGAATATCAATAAAATAATGTAAATTTGTATGAAAATAAAAATGCAAAATATCCATATAATAACGCATATTTGCATAAAAATATATATACAAAAATACATATAAAATAATTAAATTTGTATTAAAATAAATATACAAAATGCACGTACAATAAAGTTAATTCGTATTGAAATAGATATGCAAAATACACATCAATAATGTAAATTTATATCAAAATATATATGCGAATACTCATAAAATAGAGTAAATTTCTATGAAAATAAAATAATGTAAGTTTGTATGAAAATAAAGATGCAAAATTCCCATAAAATAGGGCATTTCTTATAAAAATATATATACCAAAATACACATAAAATATTTAAATTTGTATTGAAATAAATATACAAAATGCACATACAATAAGGTAAATTTGTATTGAAAGAGATATGCAAAAATACATATAAAACAATGTAGATTTGTTTCAAAATATATATACGAATACAAATAAAATAACGTAGATTTCTATAAAAATATATACAAAATACACATAAAATTAAGTAAATACGTATAAAAAAATGTATACAAAATACACATAAAATAATGTAAATTCGAATTAAAATAAATAAACAAAATACCAATAAAAGAATGTGTATTTGGATAAATATAAATATACAAAATACACATACAAAATAAACATAAAATAAGGTAGATTTGTAATAAAATATATGTACAAAATACACATAAAATAATGTAAATTTATATGAAAATATATATACAAATACACATAAAATACCATGAATTTGTATAAAAATATATATTCAAAATAAATATTAAATAACGTAAATGCGTATAAAAATATATATACAAAGTACATATAAAACAATGTAAATTCGTATACAAAATACACTTAAAATAATGTAAATTTGAATGAAAATATATAAACATATAGACTTAAAACTACGTAAATTGGTATCAAATACATATACAAAAAAAACATTAAATAATGAAAATATGTATAAAAAAATATATACAAACACAAATAAAATAATGTAAAATCGTATCAAAATAAATACAGAAAATATTAATAAAATAATGTAAATATGTATGAAAATTAAGATGCAAAATACCCATAAAATAACGCATTTTTTATAAAAATATATATACGAAAAAACTTAAAATATTTGATTTTGTATTAAAATAAATAGATATACAAAATACACATAAAATAAGCTAAATTTGAATTGAAATATATATTCAAAATACATAAAATAATGTAAATTTGTATCAAAATACCTATACAAATACACATATAATAACGTAAATTTGTATAAAAATATATAAACAAAATATACATTAAATAATATAAATACGTATAAAAAAAATGTAAAAAATACACAAATAATCATGTAATTCGTATCAAAATAAATAGACAAAATAAAATAATGTAAATTTCTATGAGAAAACATATACAAAATACACATAAATAACGCAAATATCAATAAAAATATATATAATATAATATATTTTTATACATATTTAAAATATTTAATGAATATTTTGTATATATATATTTTATCCAAATTTACGTGATTTTATATGTATTTGTTTATATATTTTCATACAAATTTACATTATTTTATGTGAGTTTTGTATATGTATTTCAATACAAATTTGCCTAACTTTATGTGTATTTTGCAAATCTATTTTCAAACAAATTTAAATTATTTTTGTGTATTTTTGTATATATTTTTATACAAATTTTAGTTATTTTATTTGTTTTTTGTATATATATTTTCCTACAAATATACATTCTTTTATTGGAATTTTGTGTATTTAATTTTTTACGAATTTACATTATTTTATGTGTATTTTGTATATATATATTTTTCTACGTATTTAAACTATTTTATGTGTATTTTATATATACATTTTCATAAGAATTTACGTTATTTTATTGTGTGTATTCGTATATATTTTGAAACAAATTTTATACAAATTCATGTTATTTTATGTGTATTTGTATATATATTTTCATACATATTTATATTATTTTATGTGTATTCTTACATATATTTTATTACAAATTTACCTTATTTTATGTTTATTTTGTATATTTATTTCATTCAATTTTAAATTATTTAATGTGTATATTTGTATTTGTATTTAGGTTATTTTATGTGTGTTTTCTATATATATTTTCATCCAAAATTACATTATTTTATTGTTATTTTCTTAATTTAACTCGATACGAATTTAGATTATTTCATAGGTATTTTGTATACATATTTTTATACTCATTTACATTATCTAATGTGTGTTTAGTATATATTTTTTTATGCAAACTAATTTTATGTGCATTTTTGTACATATATTTTTATAGAAACTTAAAACGTTATTTTATGTGTATTTTGTATATGTTTTCTCATACAAATTTACATTATTTAATTAGTTTTTTGTTTATTTATTTTGATACGAATGACTTGAATATTTGTGTATTTTGTAAATATTTTTTTTATACGTATTTACATTACTTATGTGTATTTTGTTTATATATTTTTTTTACAAATTTACGTTATTATATGTGGATTTGTTAAAAATATTTTGAAACGAATTTACTTTATTTTATGTATTTTGTATATATATTTCAATTCAAATTTAGCTTATTTTGTGTGTATTTTGTATATCTATTTTCATACAAATTTAATTACTTCTGTGTATTTTTGTATATAGTTTTATACAAATTTACGTTATTTTATGTGCATTTTGTATATTTATATTTATACAAATACATATTCTCTTATTGGTATTTTGTTTATTTATATTTATACGAATTTACATTATTTTATGTGTATTTTGTATACATTTTTGATTCGTATTTACTTAATTTTATTTGTATATTGTATATATATATTTATAGAAATCTACGTTATTTTTTGTGTATTCGTATATATATTTTGAAACAAATTTACATTGTTTTATATGTTTTTTGCATATCTATTTCAATACAAATTTACCTTATTGTATGTGCATTTTGTATATTTATTTTAATACAAATTCAAATATTTTATGAGTATTTTGGTATATATAATTTTATAAAAAATGCGTTATTTATAGGTATTTTGCATCTTAGTTTTCATACAAATGTACATTATTTTATTAATATTCTGTGTATATATTTTGATACGATTTTATATTATACTATTTGTGTTTTGTATATATTTTTTTATACATATTTTCATTATTTAATGTGTATTTTTTATATATATTTTATACAAATTAACGTCATTTATAGTGTATTTGTTTATATAATTTCATTCAAATTTACATTATTTTAAGTGTATTTTGTATATGTATTTCAATACAAATTTACCTAATTTTATGTGTATTTTGCATATTTATTTTCATACAAATTTAAATTATTTTTGTTTTTTTGTATATACATATAGAGTAAATTTCTATGAAAATATATATACAAAATACATATAAAATTATGTAAATAAGTATAAAAATATATATATCAAATACACCTAAAAAAATGAAAATTCGTATCAAAATAAATAAACAAAATTCTGATAAAAGAATGTATATTTGTAGGAAAATAAACATACAAAATACACATAAAATTACGAAAATTTGAATAAAAGTATATACAAAAAAACAAAAAAATAAATTTCAATTTGTATGAAAATAGATATACAAAATACACATATAATTAGTTAAATTTGCATTTAAATACATGTACAAAATACTCATAAAATAATGTAAATTTGTATGAAATGAAAACAAATTCACATAAAATAACGTACATTTGTATAAAATAGATATACAAAATATACATAGAATAATGTAAAATCGTATCAAAATAAATACACAGAATATCAATAAAATAATGTAATTTTGTATGAAAATAAAGATGCAAAATACCCATAAAATAAAGCATATTTTTTTTAAAATACATATACAAAAATACACATAGAATAATTGAATTTGTATTAAAATTAATATACAAAATGCACGTACAATAAGGGAAATTTGTATTGAAAAATATACAAAATGCACATAAAACAATGTATATTTGTTTCAAAATATCTATACGAATACACATAAAATAACGTATATTTCTATAGAAATATATATACAAAATACACATGAAATGACGTAAATACGTATAAAAATATATATACACAATACACATTAAATAATGTAAATTCGCATCAAAATAAATAAACAAAATATCAATAAAAGAATGTATTTGTATGAAAATAGATATACAAAATACACATAAAATATTGTAAATTTGTATAAAACTATTCAAAAAATACACAAAAATAATTTAAATTTGTATAAAAATATATATACAAAATACACATAAAACTAGTTAAATTTCTATTGAAATACATATACAAAATACACATAAAATAATGTTAATTTGAATGAAAATATATAAACAAATACACTTAAAATAACGTAAATTTGTATGAAATATATATAGAAAATACACATTAAATAATGTAAATATGTATAAAAAAATATATACAAAACACAAATAGAATAATGTAAAATAGTATCAAAATAAATACACAGAATATTAATAAAATAATGTAAATTTGTATGAAAATATATATACCAAAATACACATAAAATATTTAAATTTGTAATACAATAAATATACAAAATGCACATACAATAAGGTAAATTTGTATTGAAATAGATATGCAAAATACACATAAAACAATGTAAATTTGTTTCAAAATATATATACGAATACACATAAAATAACGTAGATTTCTATAAAAATATATATACAAAATACACATAAAATGAAGTAAATACGTATAAGAAAATATATACAAAATACACATAAAATTATGTAAATTCGTATCAAAATAAATAAACTAAATGCCAATAAAAGAATGTTTACTTGTATAAATATAAATATACAAAATACACATAAAATAACGGAAAATTGTATAAAACTATATACAAAAATAAACAAAAATAATTAAATTTGTATAAAAATAGATATACAAAAGACACATAAAATAAGCTAAATTTGAATTGAAATAAATATAGAAAATACATAAAATAATGTAAATTTGTATCAAAATATATATTCAAATACACATATATTAAAATTAATATACAAAATGCGTATATAATAAGGTAAATTTGTATTGAAAAAATATGCAACATACACGTTTACTCATACAAATTTATATTATTTTATTGGTATTTTGTTTATTTATTTTGATACGAATTACATGATTATATGTGTATTTTGTACATATTTCTTTATACGTATTTACATTATTTAATGTGTATTTTGTTTATATATTTTCATACAAATTTACGTTATTATATGTGTATTTGTATAAATATTTTGATACAAATTTACTTTATTTCATGTATTTTGTATATATATTTCAATTCAAATTTAGCTTATTTTGTGTGTATTTTGTATATATTTTCATACAAATTTAATTACTTCTGTATTTTTCTATATAGTTTTATATAAATTTACTTTATTTTATGTATTTTTGTATATTTATATTTATACAAATACACATTCTTTTATTGGTATTTTGTTTATTTATTTTGATACAATTTACATTATTTTATGTGTATTTTATACATTTTTTATACGTATTTACTTCATTTTATGTGTATTTTGTATATATATTTTATAGAAATCTACGTTACTTTATGTGCATTCGTATATATATTTTGAAACAAATTTACATAGTTTTATATGTATTTTACATATCTATTTCAATACAAATTTACTTTATTGTATGTGTTTTTTATATATCTATTTTAATACAAATTAATTTTTTTATGTGTATTTTGGTATATATATTTAAAAAAAAAAAAAAGCGTTATTTTATGGGTATTTTGCTTCTTTATTTTCATACAAATTTACATTATTTTATTAATATTCTGTGTATTTATTTTGATACGATTTTACATTATTCTATTTGTGTTTTGTACATATTTTTTTATACAAATTTACGTTATTTCAAGTGTATTTGTTTATGTATTTTCATTCAAATTTACATTATTTTATGTGTATTTTGTGTATGTATTTTAATACAAATTTACCTAATTTTATGTGTATTTTGTATATTTATTTTCATACAAATTTAAAATATTTTTGTGTATTTTTGTATATAGTTTGATACAAATCGTGGTTATTTTATGTGTATTTTGTATATCTATTTTCATACAAATACACATTCTTTTATTGATATTTTGTTTATTTATTTTGACGCGAATTTTATGTGAATTTGTTTTCATTTCATACAAATTTACATTATTTTATGTGTATTTTGTACATGTATTTAAATACAAATTTAACTAATTATATGTGTATTTTGTATATCTATTTTCATACAAATTGAAATTAATTTTTTAGTTTTTTTGTATATATTTTTATTCAAATTTTCGTAATTTTATAAAAATATATATACCAAAATACACATAAAATATTTAAATTTGCATTGAAATAAATATACAAAATGCACATACAATAAGGTAAATTTGTATTGAAAGAGATATGCAAAAATACATATAAAACAATGTAAATTTGTTTCAAAATATATATACGAATACAAATAAAAAAACGTAGATTTCTATAAAATTATATATACAAAAAACACATAAAATTAAGTAAATACGTATAAACAAATGTATACAAAATACACATAAAATAATGTAAATTCGAATTAAAATAAATAAACAAAATACCAATAAAAGAATGTGTATTTGGATAAAGATAAATATACAAAATACACATACAAAATAAACATAAAATAAGGTAGATTTGTAAAAAAATATATGTACAAAATACACATAAAATAATGTAAATTTATATAAAAATATATATACAAATACACAAAAAATACCATGAATTTGTATAAAAATATATATTCAAAATAAATATTAAATAATGTAAAAGCGTATAAAAATATATATACAAATACAGATACAAAAATACACATCGAATAATTAAATTTGTATTAAAATTAATATACAAAATGCGTATATAATAACGTAAATTTGTATTGAAAAAATATGCAACATACACGTTTACTCATAAAAATTTATATTATTTTATTGGTATTTTGTTTATTTATTTTGATACGAATTACATGATTATATGTGTATTTTGTACATTTTTTTTATACGTATTTACATTATTTAATGTGTATTTTGTTTATATATTTTCATACAAATTTACGTTATTATGTGTATTTGAATAAATATTTTGATACAAATTTACTTTATTTCATGTATTTTGTATATATCTTTCAATTCAAATTTAGCTTATTTTGTGTGTATTTTGTATATATTTTTATACAAATTTAATTACATCTGTGTATTTTTGTATATAGTTTTATATAAATTTACGTTATTTTATGTGTATTTTGTATATTTATATTTATACAAATACACATTCTTTTATTGGTATTTTGTTTATTTATTTTGATACGAATTTACATTATTTTATGTGTTTTTTGTATACATTTTTTATACGTATTTACTTCATTTTATGTGTATTTTGTATATATATTTTTATAGAAATCTACGTTATTTTATGTGTGTTCGTATATATATTTTGAAACAAATTTACATAGTTTTATATGTATTTTGCATATCTATTTCAATACAAATTTACATTATTGTATGTGTTTTTTGTATATTTATTTTAATACAAATTTAATTTTTTGATATGTATTTTGGTATATATATTTTTATAAATAAAAAAAATGCGTTGTTTTATGGGTATTTTGCTTCTTCATTTTCATACAAATTTACATTATTTTATTAATATTCTGTGTATTTATTTTGATACGATTTTACATTATTCTATTTGTGTTTTGTACATATTTTTTTTATACAAATTTACGTTATTTTAAGTGTATTTGTTTATGTATTTTTATTCAAATTTACATTATTTTATGTATATTTTGTGTATGTATTTCAATACAAATTTACCTAATTTTATATGTATTTTGTATATTTATTTTCATACAAATTTAAAATATTTTTGTGTATTTTTGTATATAGTTTGATACAAATTTAGGTTATTTTATGTGTATTTTGTAAATCTATTTTCATACAAATACACATTCTTTTATTGATATTTTGTTTATTTATTTTGACGCGAATTTTATGTGAATTTGTTTTCATTTCATACAAATTCACATTATTTTATGTGTATTTTGGACATGTATTTAAATACAAATTTAACTAATTATATGTGTATTTTGTATATCTATTTTCATACAAATTGAAATTTATTTTTTTGTTTTTTTGTATATATTTTTATTCAAATTTTCGTAATCTTATAAAAATATATATACCAAAATACACATAAAATATTTAAATTTGCATTCAAATAAATATACAAAATGCACATACAATAAGGCAAATTTGTATTGAAAGAGATATGCAAAAATACATATAAAACAATGTAAATTTGTTTCAAAATATATATACGAATACAAATAAAAAAACGCAGATTTCTATAAAAATATATATACAAAATACACTTAAAATTAAGTAAATACGTATAAAAAAATGTATACAAAATACACATAAAATATGTAAATTCGAATTAAAATAAATAAACTAAATACCAATAAAAGAATGTGTATTTGGATAAATATAAATATACAAAATACACATACAAAATAAACATAAAATAAGGTAGATTTGTAAAAAAATATATGTACAAAATACACATAAAATAATGTAAATATATATAAATATATATATACATATACACATAAAATACCATGAATTTGTATAAAAATATATATTCAAAATAAATATTAAATAATATAAAAGCGTATAAAAATATATATACAAAGTACATATAAAATAATGTAAATTCGTATCAATATAAATCAACAAAACACCAATAAAATAATATATATTTGAATGAAAATAAATTTACAAAATACACATAACATAACTAAAATTTGTATTAAAATATATACAAAAATACATAGAAATAATTTGAGTTTGTATGAAAATAGATATACAAAATACACATAAAACTAGGTAAATTTCTTTTGAAATGTATATACAAAATACACATAGAATAATGTCAATTCGTATCAAAATGAATGAGCAGAATATCAATAAAATAATGTAAATTTGTATGAAAATAGAGATGCAAAATACCCAAAAAATAAAGCATATGTTTACAAAAATACAGATACAAAAATACACTTCGAATAATTAAATTTGTATTAAAATTAATATACAAAATGAGTATATAATAATGTAAATTTGTATTGAAAAAATATGCAACATACACGTTTACTCATACAAATTTATATTATTTTATTGGTATTTTGTTTATTTATTTTGATACGAACTACATGATTATATGTGTATTTTGTACATATTTTTTTTATACGTATTTACATTATTTAATGTGTATTTTGTTTATATATTTTCATAAAAATTTACGTTATTATATGTGTATTTGTATAAATATTTTGATACAAATTTACTTTATTTCATATATTTTGCATATATATTTCAATTCAAATTTAGCTTATTTTGTGTGTATTTTGTATATATTTTCATACAAATTTAATTACTTCTGTGTATTTTTGTATATAGTTTTATATAAATTTACGTTATTTTATGTGTATTTTGTATATTTATATTTATACAAATACACATTCTTTTATTGGTATTTTGTTTATTTATTTTGATACGAATTTACATTATTTTATGTGTTTTATGTATACATTTTTTTATACGTATTTACTTCATTTTATGTGTATTTTGTATATATATTTTTATAGAAATCTACGTTATTTTATGTGTATTCGTATATATATATTTTGAAACAAATTTACATTGTTTTATATGTATTTTGCATATCTATTTCAATACAAATTTACCTTATTGTATGTGTTTTTTGTATATTTATTTTAATACAAATTTAATTTTTTGATGTGTATTTTAATATATATATATTTTTATAAAAAAAATGCGTTATTTTATGGGTATTTTGCTTCTTTATTTTCATACAAATTTACATTATTTTATTAATATTCTGTGTATTTATTTTGATACGATTTTACATTATTCTATTTGTGATTTGTACATATTTTTTTATAGAAATTTACGTTATTTTAAGTGTATGTGTTTATGTATTTTCATTCAAATTTACATTATTTTATGTGCATTTTGTGTATGTATTTCAATACAAATTTATCTAATTTTATGTGTATTTTGTATATTTATTTTCATACAAATTTAAAATATTTTTTTGTATTTTTGTATATAGATTGATACAAATTTAGGTTATTTTATGTGTATTTTGTATATCTATTTTCATACAAATACACATTCTTTTATTGATATTTTGTTTATTTATTTTGACGCGAATTTACATTATATAATGTGTATTTTGTATATATATTTTTATATGTATTTACATCATTTCATGTGTTTTTTGTATAGTTTTAAACAAATTTATATTATTTAATGTGTATTTTGTATATATATATATATTTATACAAATACACATTCTTTTATTGGTATTTTGTTTATTTATTTTGATACTAATTTACATTATTTTATGTGTATTTTGTATACATTTTTTATACGTATTTACTTAATTTTATGTGTATTTTGTATATATATTTTTATAGAAATCTACCTTATTTCATGTGTATTCGTATATATATTTTGAAACAAATTTACATTGTTTATATGTATTTTGCATATCTATTTTTGTGTATTCTGTATTTATTTTTGTTATACATAGAATAATGTAAAATCGTATCAAAATAGGTACACAGAATATCAATAAAATAATTTAAATTTGTATGAAAATAAAGATGCAAAATACCCATAAGATAAAGCATATTTTTTTTTAAAAATACATATACAAAAATACACATAGAATAATTAAATTTGTATTAAAATTATTATACAAAATGCACACATACAATAAGGTAAATTTGTATTGAAAAAAAACGCAAAATACAAATAAAACAGTGTAAATTTGTTTCAAAATATATATACGAATACACATAAAAAAACGTAGATTTCTATAGAAATATATACACAAAATACACATGAAATTATGTAAATACGTATAAAAATATATATATAAAATACATATTAAGTAATGTAAATTCGTGACAAAATAATAAACAAAATATCATGAAAAGAATGTGTATTTGTATGAAAATAAATAATAGATAATAAATTTGTATGTAATATATATGCAAGATACACATTAAATAATGTAAATATGTATAAAAAAAATATATACAAAAAACAAATAGAATAATGTAAAATCGTATCAAAATAAATACACCGAATATTAATAAAATAATGTAAATTTGTATGAAAATAAAGATGCAAAATTCCCATCAAATAGCGCTTTCTTATAAAAATATATATACCAAAATACACATAAAATATTTAAATTTGTATTGAAATAAATATACAAAATCCACATACAATAAGGTAAACTTCTGTTGAAAGAGATATGCAAAAATACATATAAAAAATTGTAAATTTGTTTCAAAATATATATACGAATACACATAAAATAACGTAGATTTCTATAAAAATATAAATACAAAATACACATAAAATTAGGTAAATACGTATAAAAAAATGTAAACAAAATACACATAAAATAATATAAATTCAAAACAAAATAAATAAACAAAATACCAATAAAAGAATGTGTATTTGTTCTGTGTATTTTTGTATATAGTTTTATACAAATTTACGATATTTTATGTGTATTTTGTATATTTATATTTATACAAATACACATTCTTTTACTGGTATTTTGTTCATTTATTTTGATACGATTTTTATGTGTATTTTGTATTCATTTTTTTATACGTATTTACTTCATTTTATGTGTATTTTGTATATATTTTTATAGAAATCAACGTTATTTTATGTGTATTCGTATGTATATTTTGAAACAAATTTACATTGTTTTATATGTATTTTGCATATATATTTCAATACAAATTTACCTTACAGTATGTGCATTTTTTATATTTATTTTAATACAAATTTTAATATTTTATGTGTATTTTGGTATATATATTTTTATAAAAAATGCGTTATTTTATGGCTATTTTGCATCTTTATTTTCATACAAATTTACATTATTTAATTAATATTCTGTGTATTTATTTTGATACGATTTTACATTATTCTATTTGTGTTTTGTATATATTTTTTTATAGATATTTACATTATTTAATTAGTATTTTGTATATATATTTCATACAAATTTACGTTATTTTAAGTGTATATGTTGATATATTTTCATTCAAATTTCCATTATTTTATGTATTTTGTATATGTATTTCAATACAAATTTACCTAATTTTATGTGTATTTTGTATATTTATTTTCATACAAATCTAAATTATTTTTGAGTATTTTTGTATATAGTTTTATACAAACTTAGGTTATTTTATGAGTATTTTGTATATCTATTTTCATACAAATACACATTCTTTTATTGATATTTTGTTTATTTATTTTGACGAGAATTTAAATTATTTAATGTGTATATATATATATATATATATATATATATATATATATATATATATATATATATATATATATATATATATATATATATATATATATATATATATATATATATATATATATATATATATATATATATATATATATATATATATATATATATATATCATTTCATGTGTATTTTGTATATATATTTCTATAGAAATCTACGTTATTTTATGTATTTCGTACATAGATTTTTAAACAAATTTACGCTTTAATGTGCATTTAGTATATTTTTTCAATACAAATTTACCTTATTGTACGTGCATTTTGTATATTAATTTTAATACAAATTTAATTATTCTATGTGTATTTTTGTATATGTATTTAAAAAAAATGCTTTATTTTATGGGTATTTTGCATCTTTATTTTCATACAAAATTACGTTATTTTATTGATATTCTGTGTATTTATTTTGATACGATTTTACATTATTTTATGTGTATTTTGTATATATTTTTCTTTTAATTTAGCTTATTTTATGTGTATTTTGTATATATATTTATTTTAATACAAAATCAAATATTTTATGTTTTTTCATATATATATTTTTATAAAAAATGCGTTATTTTATGGGTATTTTGCATCTTAATTTTCATACTAATTTACATTATTTTATTAATATTTTCTGTATTTATTTTGATACGATTTTACATTATTTTATTTGTGTTTTGTATATATATTTTTTTACATATTTACATTATTTAATGTGTTTTTTGTATATATATTTGATAGAAATTTACGTTATTTTAAGTCTATATGTTTATATATTTTCATTCAAATTTACATTTTTTTATGTGTATTTTGTATATGTATTTCAATACAAATTTACCTAATTTTATATGTTTTTTGTATATTTATTTTCATACAAGTTTAAATTATTTTTGTGTATTTTTTTTATAGTTTTATACAAATTTAGGTTATTTTATGTGTATTTTGTATATCTATTTTCATACAAATTCACATTCTTTTCATGATATTTTGTTTATTTATTTTGACACGAATTAACATTATTTAATGTGTATTTTGTATATATATTTTTATACGTATTTACATTATTTCAAGTGTATTTTGTAAATATATTTCTATAGAAATCTGCGTTATTTTATGTGTATTCGTATATATATTTTAAAACAAATTTACATTGTTTTATGTGTATTTTGCATATTTTTTCAATACAAATTTAGCTTATTGTATGTGCATTTTGTATATTAATTTTAATACAAATTTGATTAATCTATGTGTATTTTTGTATATGTATTTTTATAAAAATATGCTTTATTTTATGGGTATTTTGGATCTTTATTTTTATACAAATCTACATTATTTTATTGATATTCTGTGTATTTATTTTAATATGATTTTACATTATTCTATGTGTATTTTGTATATATATTTTATATAAAATGTATTTGTTTTCATTTCATACAAATCTACATTATTTTATGTGTTTTTTGTACATGTATTTAAATACAAATTTAACTAGTTATATGGGTATTTTGTATATCTATTTTGTATGTATATTTTCATAGAAATTTACTCTATTTTATGAGTATTCGTAAATATATTTTGATACAAATTTACATTATTGATGTGTATTTTGCATATCTATTTCAATACAAATTTACTTTATTGTACGTGCATTTTGTATATTTATTTTAATACAAATTTAACTATTTTATATGTATTTTTGTATATATATTTTTATGCAAATATGCGTTATTATATGGATATTTTGCATCTTTATTTTCATACAAATTTACATTATTTTATTGATATTCTCTTTATTTATTTTGACACGATTTAACATTATTCTATGTGTATTTTGTATATTTTTTTTATACATATTTACATTATTTAATGTTCATTTTGTATATATATTTTATCCAAATTTACATTATTTTATATGTATTTGTTTATATATTTTCATACAAATTTACATTATTCTATGTGTTTTTTGTATATATATTTTTCTACGTATTTAAATTATTTTATGTGTATTTTGTATATAGATTTTCATAAAAAATTAAGTTATTTTATTGTGTGTATAAGTATATATTTTGATACAAATTTTATACAAATTCATGTTATTTAATGTGTGTTTGTATATATATTTTCATATAAATTTATATTATTTTATGTGTATTTTTTCATATATTTCATTACAAATTTACCTTATTTTATGTTTATTTTGTATATTTATTTCATTCAATTTTAAATTATTTTATATGTATATTTGTATTTGTATTTAGGTTATTTTATGTGTATTTTGTATATATATTTTCATCCAAAATTACATTATTTTATTTATATTTTCTTAATTTAATTCGATACGAATTTAGATTATTTCATAGGTATTTTGTATACATATTTTTATACTCATTTACATTATCTAAAGTGTGTTTTGTATATATATTTTTATGCAAATTTATTTTATGTTCATTTTTGTACATATATTTTTATAAAAATTTGCGTTATAAATTTTATGTATATAGTTTTATATAAATTTACGTTATTTTATGTGCATTTTGTATATTTATATTTATACAAATACACATTCTTTTATTGGTATATTGTTTATTCACATTTATACTAATTTACATTATTTTATGTGTATTTTGTATACATTTTTTATACTTATTTACTTAATATTATGTGTATTTTGTAAATGTAATTTTTATAGAAATCTACGTTATTTTATGTGTATTCGTATATATATTTTGAAACAAATTTACATTATTTTATATGTATTTTGCATATCTATTTCAATACAAATTTACCTTATTGTATGTGCATTTTGTGTATTTATTTTAATACAAATTCAAATATTTTATGTGTATTTTGTTATCAATATTTTTATAAAAAATGCGTTATTTTATAGGTATTTTGCATCTTAATTTTCATACAAATTTACATTATTTTATTAATATTCTGTGTATATATTTTGATACGATTTTACATTATTCTATATGTGTTTAGTATATATTTTTTTATACAAATTTACATTATTTAATGTGTATTTTGATTATATATTTCATACAAATTTACGTTATTATATGTGTATTTGTTTATATATTTTATTTCAAATTTACATTATTTTATATGTATTTTGTATATGTATTTCAATACAAATTAACCTAATTTTATGTGTTTTTTGTATATTTCTTTTCATACAAATTTAAATTATTTTTGTGTATTTTTGTATATAGTTTTATACAAATTTAGGTTATTTAATGTACGCATTTACATTATTTAATGTGTGTTTTGTATATATATTTTTATCCAAAGTTACTTTATTTTACGTTTATTTTTGGACATATATTTTTATGGAAATTAGCGTTATTATATATGTATTTTTATATGTTTTCTCATTCAAATTTACATTATTTCATTGATATTTTGTTTATTTAGTTTGATACGAATTACATGATTATATGTGTATTTTGTACATATTTTTTGTACGTATTTACATTACTTAATGTGTATTTTGTTTATATATTTTTAAACAAATTTACGTTATTATATGTATTTTTATAAATATTTTGATACAAATTTACATTATTTTATGTATTTTCTATATACATTTCAATTCAAATTTAGCTTATTTTATCTGTATTTTGTATATCTATTTTCATACGAATTTAATAACTTCTGTGTATTTTTGTATATAGTTTTATACAAATTTACGTTATTTTATGTGTATTTTGTATATTTATATTTATACAAATACACATTCTTTGATTGGTATTTTGTTTATTTATTTTGATACGAATTTACATTATTTTATGTGTATTTTGTATACATTTTCTTATACGTATTTACTTCATTTTATGTGTATTTTGTATATATATTTTTATACAAATATACGTTATTTTATGTGTATTCGTATATATATTATGAAACAAATTTACATTGTTTTATATGTATTTTGCATATATATTAAATACAGATTTACCTTATTGTATGTGTATTTAGTATATTTATTTTAATACAAATTAATTTTTTCATGTGTATTTTGGTATATATATTTTTATAAAAAAATGCGTTATTTTATGGGTATTTTGCATCTTTATTTTCATACAAATTTACTTTGTTTTATTAATATTCAGTGTATTTATTTTGATACGATTTTACATTATTCTATTTGTGTTTTGTATATATTTTTTTATACATATTTACTTTATTTAATGTGTATTTTGTATATTTTAAAACAAATTTACGTTATTTTATGCGCATCTGTTAAAATATTTTGATACAAATTTACATTATTTTATGTATTTTGTATATATATTTTAATACAAATTTAGTTTATTTTATGTATATTTTGTATATCTATTTTCATTCGTATCAAAATAAATAAACAAAATAGCAAAAAAATAATGTAAATTTGTATTAGAAAACATATACAAATACACATAAAATAACGCAAATTTCTAAAAAAATATATGTACAAAAATGCACATAAAATAAAGTAAATATGCATAAAAATATATATACAAAACACACATCAAATAATGTAAATGCGTACATAAAATAACCTAAATTTGTATAAAACTATATACAAAAATACACGAAATTTTTTAAAATTTGTATGAAAAGAAATATACAAAATACACATAAAATTAGGTAAATTTGTATTGAAATACATATACAAAATACACATAAAATAATGTAAATTTGAATGAAAATATATAAACAAATACACTTAAAATAACGTAAATTTGTATAAAATATATATTCAAGATACTCATTAAATAATGTAAATGTGTATTAAAAAAATATATACAAAAAAGAAATAGAATAATGTAAAATCCTATCAATATAAATACACAGAATATCAATAAAATAATGTAAATTTGAATGAAAAGAAAGATGCAAAATTCCCATCAAATAGCGCATTTTTTATAAAAATATATATACCTAAATACACATAAAATATTTAAATTTGTATTGAAATAAATATACAAAATGCATATACAGTAAGGTAAATATGTATTGAAAGAGATATTCAAAAATACATATAAAATAAAGTTAATTTGTTTCAAAATATATATACGAATACACATAAAATAACGTAGATTTCTATAGAAATATATATACAAAATACACATGAAATTATGTAAATACGTATAAAAATATATATACAAAATACATATCTAGGTAAATTCGTGTCAAAATAAATAAACAAAATATCATGAAAAGAATGTGTATTTGCATGAAAATAAATAATAGATAATAAATTTGTATGAAATATATATGCAAGATACACATTAAATAATGTAAATATGTAAAAAAAAATATATACAAAAAACAAATAGAATAATGTGAAATCGTAACAAAATAAATACACCGAATATTAATAAAATAATGTAAATTTGTATGAAAATAAAGATGCAAAATTCCCATCAAATAGCGCATTTCTTATAAAAATATATATACCAAAATACACATAAAGTATTTAAATTTGTATTGAAATAAATATACAAAATGCACATACAATAAGGTAGACTTGTATTGAAAGAGATATGCAAAAATACATATAAAACAATGTAAATTTGTTTCAAAATATACATACGAATACACATAAAATAACGTAGATTTCTATAAAAATATATATACAAAATACACATAAAATTAAGTAAATACGTATAAAAATAGATATACAAAATACACATAGAATAATGTAAAACTGTTTAAAAAAAATAAACAGAATATAAATAAAATAATGTAAATTTGTATGAAAATAAAAATGCAAAATACCCATAAAATAAAGCATATTTAAAAAAAAATACATATACAAAAATACATATAGCATAATTAATTTGTATTAAAATTAATATACAAAATGCATATACAATAAGGTAAATTTGTATTGAAAAAATATGCAAAATACACATAAAACAGTGTAAATTTATTTCAAAATCTATATACGAATACTCATAAATCAACGTAGATTTCTATAGAAATATATATACAAAATACACATCAAATGATGTAAACACGTATAAAAATATATATATATATAAAATACACATTAAATAATGTAAATTCGCGTCAAAATAAATAAACAAAATATCAATAAAAGAATGTGTATTTGTATGAAAATAGATATACAATATACACGTTATTTTATGTGTATTCGTATATATATTTTGAAACAAATTTACACTGTTTTATTTGTATTTTGCGTTTTTTTTCAATACAAATTTACCTTTTTGTATGTGTGCATTACGTATATTAATTTTAATACAAATTTAATTATTCTATGTGTATTTTTGTATATGTATTTAAAAAAAAAATATGCTTTACCTTATGGGTATTTTGCATCTTTATTTTCATACAAATTTAAATTATTTTATTGAAATTCTGTGTACTTATTTTGATACGATTTTACATTATTCTATGTATAACAAAAATAAATATATACAAAAATACACAAAAATAATTTAAATCTGTTTGAAAATAGATATGCAAAATATGTGTATTTTGTATATATATTTCAATTCAAATTAAGCTTATTTTGTGTGTATTTTGTATATATTTTCATACAAATTTAATTACTTCTGTGTATTTTTGTATATAGTTTTATATAAATTTACGTTATTTTATGTGTATTTTGTATATTTATATTTATACAAATACACATTCTTTTATTGGTATTTTGTTTATTTATTTTGATACGAATTTACATTTTTTATGTGTATTTTGTATATATATTTTTTATACGTATTTACTTCATTTATGTGTATTTTGTATATATATTTTTATAGAAATCTACGTTATTTTATGTGTATTCGTATATATATTTTGAAACAAATTTACATTGTTTTATATGTATTTTGCATATCTATTTCAACACAAATTTACCTTATTGTATGTGTTTTTTGTATATTTATTTTATTACAAATTTAATTTTTTGATGTGTATTTTGGTATATATATTTTTACAAATAAAAAAATGCGTTATTTTATGGGTATTTTGCTTCTTTATTTTCATACAAATTTACAATATTTTATATTATATTCTGTGTATTTATTTTGATACGATTTTACATTATTCTATTTGTGTTTTGTACATATTTTTTTTATACAAATTTACGTTTTTTTTTTATAAAATTATTGATACCAAAATACACAAAATATTTCAATTTGTATTAAAATAAATATACAAAATGCACATACAATAAGGTAAATTTGTATTGAAATAGATATGCAAAATACATATAAAATAATGTAAATTTGTTTCAAAATATATATACGAATACACATAAAATAACGTAGATTTCTATAAAAATACATATACAAAGTACATATAAAATTAAGTAAATACGTATAAAAAAATGTATACAAAATACACATAAAATAATGTGAATTCGTATAAATGTAAATAAACAATATACCAATAAAAGAATGTGTATTTGTATAAATATAAATATACAAAATGCACATAAAATAACGTAAATTTATATAAAACTATATACATAAAATAACGCAAATTTCTATAAAAATATATGTACAAAAATGAACATAAAATAAATTTGCATAAAAATATATATACAAAACACATTAGATAATGTAAATGAGTATAAAAAATATGTATAGAAAATACCTATGAAATAATCTAAATTCGTATCGAATTAAATTAAGAAAATACCAATAAAATAAAGTAATTTTGGATGAAAATATATATACAAAATACACATAAAATAACCTAAATACAAATACAAATATACACATAAAATATTGTATTTTGCATATACATTTCAATTCAAATTTAGTTTATTTTATCTGTATTTTGTATATCTATTTTCATACGAATTTACTTACTCTGTTTTTGTGTTTTTGTATAGTTTATACAAATTTACGTTATTTATGTATTTTGTATATTTATATTTATACAAATACACATTTTATTTTATTTATTTATTTTTGAGACAATTTACATTATTTATGTATTTTGTATATTTTTATATTTACTTTATTTTATGTATTTTGTATATATATTTTATACAAATCTACGTTATTTTAGTGTATTCATATATATTTTGAAACAAATTTACATTGTTTTATATATATTTGCATATCTATTTCAATACAGATTTACCTTATTGTATGTGTATTTTGTATTATTTTTTTCATACATTTTAATTTTTTCATATGTATTTTTGTGTATATTTTTTTATATAAAATGCGTTATTTATTGGGTATTTTGCATCTTTATTTTCATACAAATTTACATTGTTTTATTAATATTCTGTGTATTTATTTTGATACGATTTTACATTATTCTATTTGTGTTTTGTATATTTTCTTTTATACATATTTACATTATTTAAAGTGTATTTTGTATATTTTAAAACAAATTTACGTTATTTTATGCGCATCTGTTAAAATATTTTGATACAAATTTACATTATTTTATGTATTTTGTATATATATTTCAATACAAATTTAGTTTATTTTATGTATATTTTGTATATCTATTTTCATTCGTATCAAAATAAAGAAACAAAATAATCAAATAATGTAAATTTGTATGAAAAATATATACAAATATACATTAACGCAAATTTCTACAAAATATATACAAAATGCACATGAAAATGAAGTAAATTTGCATAAAATATATATACAAAACACACATTAAATAAATGCATACAAAATAACCATTAAAAATTTGTATAAACTATATACACAAAATACAATAAAATATTTAAAATTTGTATGAAAATAAATATACAAAATACACATAAATAAGGTAAATTTGTATTGAAATACATATACAAAATACACATAGAATAATGTAAATTTGAATGAAAATATATATACAAAATACACAATAAAATAAATTGTATAAAAATATATACTAATAAATTTGTATTGAAATATATATACAAAATATCATAAAATAATGTAAATTTGTATGAAAATATATATACAAATACACATAAAATAATTGAATTCATATAAAATATAAATACAAAATATTAATACGAAATAACGTAAATTTGTATGAAAATATATATACAAAATACACATAAAATTATGTAAATACGTATAAAATATATATACAAATACATATGAAGGTAAATTTGTATAAAATATATAAAATACATATCATGAAATAATAGATAATAAATTTGTATAAAATATAAAGGCAAGATACACATTAATTAATGTAAATAAGTATAAAAAAATATACAAAAACAAATAGAATAATGTGAAATCGTATCAAAATAAATACAGAATATTAATAAAATAATGTAAATTTGTATGAAAATAAAGATGCAAAATTCCATCAAATAGCGCATTTCTTATAAAATATATATACAAAATACACATAAAATATTTAAATTTGTATTGAACAAAATGCACATACAATAAGGTAAACTTGTATTGAAAGAGATATGCAAAATACATATAATAAACAATGTAAATTTGTTTCAAAATATATATACGAATACACATAAAATAACGTAGATTTCTATAAAATATATATACAAAATAAATACACATAAAATAAGTAAGCGTATAAAATAGATATACAAAATACACATAGAATAATGTAAAATTGTTTAAAATAAATACACAGAATATAAATAAAATAATGTAAATTTGTATAAAATAAAATGCAAAATACCCATAAAATAAAGCATATTTTATAAAATACATAAACAAAATACACATAGCATAATTAAATTTGTATTAAAATTAATATACAAAATGCATATACAATAAGGTAAATTTGTATTGAAAAAATATGCAAAATACACATTAAACAATGTAAATTTTTTTCAAAATATATACGAATACTCATAAATCAACGTAGATTTCTATAGAAATATATATACAAAATACACATCAAATGATTTAAACACGTATCAAAATATATATATAAAATACACAATAAAAAATGAAAATTCGCGACAAAATAAATAAACTAAATATCATGAAAAGAATGTGTATTTGTATGAAAATAGATATACAAAATACATAAAATCACCTAAATTTGTATAAAACTATAAAAAAAATACACAAAAATAATTTAAACTTGTATGAAAATAAATATACAAAAAACATACAAAATTAGGTAAATTTGTATTGAAATACATATACAAAATACACATAAAAAAAATGTAAATTTGATTGAAAATATATAAACATATAGACTTAAAATAACGTAAATTTATATCAAATATATATACAAAAAACACATTAAATAATGTAAATATGTAAAAAAATATATATACAAAACACAAATAAAATAATGTAAAATCGTATCAAAATAAATACAGAGAATATTAATAAAATAATGTAAATTAGTATGAAAATTAAGATGCAAAATACCCATAAAATAACGCATTTTTTATAAAAATATATATATGAAAAAACATAAAATATTTGATTTTGTATTAAAATAAATATATATACAAAATACACATAAAATAAGCTAAATTAAAAGAAAAATATATACAAAATACACATAAAATAATGTAAAATCGTATCAAAATAAATACACAGAATATCAATAAAATAACGTAATTTTGTATGAAAATAAAGATGCAAAATACCCATAAAATAAAGCATTTTTTTTAAATACATATACAAAAATACACATAGAATAATTAAATTTGTATTAAAATTAATATACAAAATGCACGTACAATAAGGTAAATTTGTATTGATCAAATATACTAATTGCACATTAAAGCGTATATTTGTTTAAACATCTATGTACGAATACACATAAAATAACGTAGATTTCTATAAATATATATACAAAATACACATGAAATGATGTAAATACGTATAAATATATATATATATATATATATATATATATATATATATATATATATATATATATATATATATATATATATATATATATATATATATATATATATATATATATATATATATATATATATATATATAAAAACACATTAAATAATTTAAATTCTCGTCAAAAAATAAATAAACAAAATATCAATAAAAAGAATGTGTATTTGTATGAAAATAGATATACAAAATACTCATAAAATAACCTAAGTTTGTATAAAACTATATACAAAAATACTCAAAAATAATTTAGATTTGTATGAAAATAAATATACAAAATACACATAAAATTAGGTAAATTTGTATTGAAATACATATACAAAATACACATAAAATAATGGAAATTTGAATGAAAATATATAAACATATACACTTAAAATAACGTAAATTTGTATGAAATATATATACAAAATACTAATTAAATAATGTAAATATCTATAAAAAAATATATACAAAACACAAATAGAATAATGTAAAATCGTATCAAAATAAATACACAGAATATTAATTAAATAATGTAAATTTGTATGAAAATAAAGATGCAAAATAGCCATAAAATAACGCATTTTTTATAAAAATATATATACCAAAATACACATAAAATATTAAAATTTGTATTAAAATAAATATAAAAAATGCACATACTGTAAGGTAAATTTGTATTGAAATATATATGCAAAATACATATAAAACAATGTAAATTTGTTTCAAAATATACATACGAATACACATAAAATAACGTTGATTTCTATAAAAATATATACAAAATACACATAAAATGAAGTAAATACGTATAAAAAAATGAATACAAAATACATAAAAATCGTATCAAAATAAATAAACAAAATACCAAAAAAAAGAATGTGTATTTGTATAAATATAAATATACAAAATACACATAAAATATCGTAAATTTGTATAAAACTATATACAAAAATACACAGAACAAATACACATTCTTTTATTGGTATTTTGTTTATTTATTTTGTTTTGAATTTATATTATTTTATGTGTATTTTGTTTACATTTTTTTATACGTATTTACCTAATTTTATGTATTTTGTATTTATATTTTATAGAAATCTACGTTATTTTATGTGTATTCGTATATATATTTGAAACAAATTTACAATTTTATATGTATTTTGCATATCTCTTTCAACAGAAGTTTACCTTATTGTATGTGGATTTGTATATTTATTTCAATACAAATTTAAATATTTATGTGTATTTTGGTATATATATTTTTATAAGAAAGCGCTATTTGATGGGAATTTTGCATCTTTATTTTCATACAAATTTACATTATTTTATTAATATTCGGTGTATTTATTTTGATACGATTTTACATTATTCTATTTGTTTTTTGTATATATATTTTTTTATACATATTTACATTATTTAATGTGTATCTTGCATATATATTAAATACAAATATATTATCTATTATTTATTTTCATACAAATACACATTCTTTTCATGATATTTTGTTTATTATTTTGTCACGAATTTACATTACTTAATATGTATTTTATATATATATTTTTATACGTATTTACATAATTTCATGTGTATTTTGTGTATATATTTCTATAGAAATCTACGTTTTTTTATGTGTATTCGTATATATATTTTGAAACAAATTTACACTGTTTTATTTGTATTTTGCGTTTTTTTCAATACAAATTTACCTTATTGTATGTGTGCATTTTGTATAATAATTTTAATACAAATTTAATTATTCTATGTGTATTTTTGTATATGTATTTTTAAAAAAAATATGCTTTATCTTATGGGTATTTTGCATCTTTATTTTCATACAAATTTAAATTATTTTATTGATATTCTGTGTACCTATTTTGATACGATTTTACATTATTCTATGTATAACAAAAATAAATACAGAATACACAAAAATAGATATGCAAAATACATATAAACAATGTAAATTTGTTTCAAAATATATATACGAATACACATGAAATAAGGTAGATTTCTATAAAAATATATATACAAAATACACATAAAATTAAGTAAATACGTATAAAAAATGTATACAAAATACACATAAAATAATGTAAATTAGTATCAAAATAAATAAACAAAATACCAATAAAAGAATGAGTATTTGTATAAATATATATATACAAAATACACATTAAATAATATAAATTTGTTTAAAACTATACAAAAAACACATGAAATGATGTAAATACATATAAAAATATATATACAAAATACACATTATATAATGTAAATTCGCGTCAAAATAAATAAACAAAATATCAATAAAAGAATGTGTATTTGTATGAAAATAGATATACAAAATACACATAAAATAACCTAAATTTGTATCAATCTATATACGAAAATACAAAAAAAAAATTTAAATTTGCATGAAAATAAATATACAAAATACACAAAAAATTAGATAAATTTGTATTGAAATACATACACAAAATACACATAAAATAATGTAAATTTGAATGAAAATACATAAACACATACACTTAAAATAACGTAAATTTCTATTAAAAAAATATGTACAAATCACAAATAGAATAATGTAAAATCGTATCAAAATAAATACACAGAATATTAATAAAATAATGTAAATTTGTATGAAAATAAAGAAGCAAAATACCCATAAAATAACGCATTTTTTTTTATAAAAATATATATATATTAAAATACACATCAAAAAATTAAATTTGTATTAAAATAAATATACAAAAAACACATACAATAAGGTAAATTTGTATTGAAATAGATATGCAAAATACATATAAAACAATGTAAATTTGTTTCAAAATATATATATACGAATACACATAAAATAACGTAGATTTCTATAAAAATATATATACAAAATACACATAAAATGAAGTAAATACGTATAAAAAAATGTATACATAAAACACATAAAATAATGTAAATTCGTATCAAAATAAATAAACAAAATACCAATAAAAGAATGTGTATTTGTATAAATATAAATATACAAAATACACATAAAATAACGTAAATTTATATAAAACTATATACAAAAATACACAGAAGTAATTAAATTTGTATGAAAATATATACAAAATACACACAAAATAAGCTAAATTTGAATTGAAATATATATGCAAAATATATGAAATAAAGTAAATTTGTATCAAAATATTTATACAAATACACATATAATAACGTAAATTTTTATGAAAATATATAAACAAAATACACATTAAATAATGTAAATACGTATAAAAAAATATGTACAAAATACACATATAATCATGTAGTTCGTATCAAAATAAATAAACAAAATACCAATAAAATAATATAAATTTGTATGAGTAAACGTGTATGTTGCATATTTTTTCAATACAAATTTACATTATTATATACTCATTTTGTATATTAATTTTAATACAAATTTAATTATTCGAAGTGTATTTTGTATCTGTACTTTTATAAACATATTCTTTATTTTTGGGTATTTTGCATCTTTATTTTCATACAAATTTACATTATTTTATTGATATTCTGCTCATTCATTTTGATACGAATTGACATTATTCTATGTGTATTTCAAAAGAAATTCACCTAGTTTTATGTGCATTTTGTATATCTATTTTCATACAAACTCAAATTATTTCTATGTATTTTTGTATATATTTTAATACAAATTTTAGTTATGTTATGTGTATTTTGTAAATTTATTTTCATTCAAATATATATTATTTTATTGGTGTTTTGTTGATTTATATTGATACGAATTTACATTATTTTATATGTACTTTATATATATTTTATACGCTTTTACAATATTTAAAATATATTTTGAATATATATATTTATACAAATTCATGGTATTTTATGTGTATATATATATATTTATATATATTTACATTATTTTATGTGTATTTTGTACATATATTTTTTTACAAATCTACCTTATTTTATGTTTATTTTGTATGTGTATTTTGTATATTTATATTTATCCAAATACACATTCTTTTATTGGTA
Source organism: Eriocheir sinensis (assembly GCF_024679095.1). Taxonomy (NCBI): domain Eukaryota; kingdom Metazoa; phylum Arthropoda; class Malacostraca; order Decapoda; family Varunidae; genus Eriocheir; species Eriocheir sinensis. The sequence goes on from NW_026111671.1 coordinate 116,364, forward strand.
TTTAGTTTATTTATTTTAATTCGAATTTACATATTTTATGTGTATTTTGTATACATTTTTTTATACGTATTTACTTAATTTTAAGTGTATTTTGTATATATATTTTTATAGAAATCTGCGTTTTTTTATTTGTATTCGTATATATATTTTGAAACAAATTTACATTGTTTTATATGTATTTTTGCATATCTCTTTCAATACAAATTTGCCTTATTGTATGTGCATTTTGTATATTTATTTGAAAGCAAATTTAAATATTTTATGTGTATTTTGGTATATATATTTTTATAAGATTACGAAAATTTGAATAAAAATATATACAAAAAAACAAAAAAATAAATTTCAATTTGTATGAAAATAGATATACAAAATACACATATAATTAGTTAAATTTGTATTTAAATACATATCAAAAATACACATAAAATAATGTGAATTTGTATGAAATGAAAACAAATTCACATAAAATTCGCGTCAAAATAAATAAACAAAATATCAATAAAAGAATGTGTATTTGTATGAAAATAGATTTACAAAATACACATAAAATAACCTAAATTTGTATCAAACTATATACAAAAATACACAAAAATATTTTAAATTTGTATGAAAATAAATATACAAAATACATATAAAATTAGGTAAATTTGTATTGAAATACATACACAAAATATACATAAAATAATGTAAATTTGAATAAAAATACATAAACAAATACACTTAAAATAACGTAAATTTGTATAAAAAAAATATGTACAAAACACAAATAGAATAATGTAAAATCGTATCAAAATAAATACACAGAATATTAATAAAATAATGTAAATTTGTATGAAAATGAAGAAGCAAAATACCCATAAAACAACGCATTTTTTTATTTATAAAAATATATATACCAAAATACATATCAAAAAATTAAATTTGTATTAAAATAAATATACAAAAAACACATACAATAATGTAAATTTGTATTGAAATAGATATGCAAAATACATATAAAACTATGTAAATTTGTTTCAAAATATATATACGAACACACATAAAATAACGTAGATTTCTATAAAAATATATATACAAAATACACATAAAATGAAGTAAATACGTATAAAAAAATGTATACAAAAAACACATAAAATAATGTAAATTCGTATCAAAATAAATAAACAAAATACCAATAAAAGAATGTGTATTTGTATAAATATAAATATACAAAATACACATAAAATAACGTAAATTTATATAAAACTATATACAAAAATACACAGATGTAATTAAATTTGTATAAAAATATATACAAAATACACACAAAATAAGCTAAATTTGAATTGAAAGATATATACAAAATACATGAAATAAAGTAAATTTGTATCAAAATATTTATTCAAATACACATATAATAACGTAAATTTGTATGAAAATATATAAACAAAATACACATTAAATAATGTAAATACGTATAAAAAATGTACAAAATACACATATAATCATGTAATTCGTATCAAAATAAATAAACAAAATACCAATAAAATAATATAAATTTTTATGAGTAAACGTGTATGTTGCATATTTTTTCAATACAAATTTACCTTATTATATACGCATTTTGTATATTAATTTTAATACAAATTTAATTATTCGATGTGTATTTCTGTATCTGTATTTGTATATATATTTTTATACGCTTTTACATTATTTAATATTTATTTTGAATATATATTTTATACAAATTCATATTATTTATGTGTATTTGTATATATTTTTATATAAATTTACATTATTTTATGTGTATTTTGTACATATATTTTTTTACAAATCTACCTTATTTTATGTTTATTTTGTATGTGTATTTTGTATATTTATCTTTATCCAAATACACATTCTTTTATTGGTATTTTGTTTATTTATTTTAATTCGAATTTACATTATTTTATGTGTATTTTGTATACATTTGTTGATACGTATTTACTTAATTTTATGTGTATTTTGTATATATAATTTTATAGAAATCTACGTTTTTTTATTTGTATTCGTATATATATTTTGAAACAAATTTACATTGTTTTATATGTATTTTTGCATATCTCTTTCAATACAAATTTACCTTATTGTATGTGCATTTTGTATATTTATTTCAATGCAAATTTAAATATTTTATGTGTATTTTGGTATATATATTTTTATAAGATTACGAAAATTTGAATAAAAATATATACAAAAAAACTAAAAAATTAATTTCAATTTGTATGAAAATAGATATACAAAATACACATATAATTAGTTAAATTTGTATTTAAATACATGTACAAAATACACATAAAATAATGTAAATTTGTATGAAATGAAAACAAATTCACATAAAATTCGCGTCAAAATAAATAAACAAAATATCAATAAAAGAATGTGTATTTGTATGAAAATAGATATACAAAATACACATAAAATAACCACGATTTGTATCAAACTATATACAAAAATACACAAAAATATTTTAAATTTGTATGAAAATAAATATACAAAATACACATAAAATTAGGTAAATTTGTATTAAAATACATACACAAAATACACATAAAATAATGTAAATTTGAATGAAAATACATAAACAAATACACTTGAAATAACGTAAATTTGTATAAAAAAATATGTACAAAACACAAATAGAATAATGTAAAATCGTATCAAAATAAATACACAGAATATTAATAAAATAATGTAAATTTGTATGAAAATAAAGAAGCAAAATACCCATAAAATAACGCATTTTTTTTATTTATAAAAATATATATACCAAAATACACATCAAAAAATTAAATTTGTATTAAAATAAATATACAAAAAACACATACAATAAAGTAAATTTGTATTGAAATAGATATGCAAAATACATATAAAACAATGTAAATTTGTTTTAAAATATATATACGAATGCACATAAAATAACGTAGATTTCTATAAAAATATATATACAAAATACACATAAAATGAAGTAAATACGTATAAAAAAATGTATACAAAATACACATAAAATAATGTAAATTCGTATCAAAATAAATAAACAAAATACCAATAAAAGAATGTGTATTTGTATAAATATAAATATACAAAATACACATAAAATAAAGTAAATTTATATAAAACTATATAGAAAAATATACAGAAGTAATTAAATTTGTATGAAAATATATACAAAATACACACAAAATAAGCTAAATTTGAATTGAAATATATATACAAAATACATGAAATAAAGTAAATTTGTATCAAAATATTTATACAAATACACATATAATAACGTAAATTTGTATGAAAATATATAAACAAAATACACATTAAATAATGTAAATACGTATAAAGAAATATGTACAAAATACACATATAATCATGTAATTCGTATCAAAATAAATAAACAAAATACCAATAAAATAATATAAATTTGTATGAGTAAACGTGTATGTTGCATATTTTTTCAATACAAATTTACCTTATTATATACGCATTTTGTATATTAATTTTAATATATGTGTATTTGAATATATATTTTGATACAAATTTACATTATTTTATGTATTTTCTATATTTATTTCAATTCAAATTTAGCTTATTTTATGTGTCTTTTGTATATCTATTTTATACAAATTTAATTATTTTGTTTATTTTGTATATAGTTTTATACAATTTTCTTTATTTTTTGTTTATTTTGTATATTTATATTTATAAAAGTAAACATTATTTTATTGGCATTTAGTTTATTTTTTTTGATACAATTTACATAATTTTATGTGTATTTTGTATATATTTTTATACGTATTTACTTCATTTTATGTGTATTTTGTATATATATTTTATAGAAATCTACGTTATTTATGTGTATTCGTATATATATTTTGAAACAAATTTACATTGTTTTATGTATTTTGCATATCTATTTCAATACAAATTTACCTTATTGTATGTGCATTTTGTATATTTATTGTATTACAAATTTAAATATTTTGTGTATTTTGGTATATATATTTTCATAAAAAAATGCGTTGTTTTATGGGTATTTTGCATCTTTATTTTCATACAAATTTACATTATTTTATTAATATTCTGTGTATTTATTTTGATACTATTTTACATTATTCTATTTGTGTTTTGTATATATTTTTTTATACATATTTACATTATTTAATGTGTATTTTCTATATATATTTCATACAAATTTACGTTATTTTAAGTGTATTTGTTTATATATTTTCATTCAAATTAACATTATTTTATGTGTATTTTGTATATGTATTTCAATAGAAATTTAACTAGTTTTATGTGTATTTTGTATATATATTTTTATACAAATTTAAATTATTTTTGTGTATTTTTTGAATAGTTTTATACAAATTTACAATATTTTATGTGTATTTTGTATATCTATTTTCATACAAATACACATTCTTTTATTGATATTTTGTTTATTTATTTTGATGCGAATTTACATTATTTAATGTGTATTGTGTATATATATTTTTATACGTATTTACGTCATTTCATGTGTATTTTGTATATATATTTCTATAGAAATATACATTATTTTATGTGTATTCGTATAGATATTTTGAAACAAATATACATTGTTTTATGTGCATTTTGTATATTTTTCAATACAAATTTCCCTTATTGTACGTGCATTTTGTATATTAATTTTAATACAAATTCAATTATTCTATGTGTATTTTTGTATATGTATTTAAAAAAAATGCTTTATTTTATGGGTATTTTGCATCTTTATTTTCATACAAAATTACATTATTTTATTGATATTCTGTGTATTTATTTTGATACGATTTTACATTATCCTATGTATATATTGTATATCTATTTTATACAAATGTACGTTATTTTATGTGAATTTGTTTTCATTTCATACAAATTTACATTATTTTATGAGTATTTTGTACATGTATTTAAATACAAATTTAACTAATTATATGTGTATTTTGTATATCTATTTTCATACAAATTGAAATTTATTTTTTTGTTTTTTTGTATATACTTTTATTCAAATTTTCGTAATTTTATGTGTATTTTGTATGTTTATTTTCCTACAAATATACTTTCTTTTATCATAATTTTGTTTATTTATTTTGATACGAATTTTCATTTTTTAGGTGTATTTGAGATATATATTTTTACTCTTATTTACATAATTTTATATGTATTTTGTATATATATTTTCATAGAAATTTACTCTATATGTATATACAAAAAAACACAAAAATAATTTAAATTTGTATGAAAATAAATATGCAAAATACACATAAAATTAGGTAAATTTGTATTGAAATACATATACAAAATACACTTAAAATAATGTAAATTTGAATGAAATTATATAAACAAATACACTATAAATGACGTTAATTTGTATAAAATATATATAAAAAATACACATTAAATAATGAAAATATGTATAAAAAAATATATACAAAACACAAATAGTATAATATAAAATCGTATCAAAATATATACACAGAATATTAATAAAATAATGTACATTTGTATGAAAACTAAGATGCAAAATACCTATAAATAACGCATTTTTTATAAAATTATATATACCAAAATACTCATAAAATATTTGAATTTGTATTAAAATAAATATACAAAATGCACATACAATAAGGTAAATTTGTATTGAAATAGATATGCAAAAAACATATAAAACAATGTAAATTTGTTTCAAAATATATATACGAATACACAAAAAATAACGTAGATTTCTATAAATATATATATACAATATACAAATAAAATTAAGTAAATACGAATCAAAAATGTATACAAAATACACATAAAATAATGTAAATTCGTATAAATATAAATAAACAAAATACCAATAAGAGAATATGTATTTGTATAAATATAAATATACAAAATGCACATAAAATAACGTAAATTTGTATAAAACTATATACAAAAATACACAGAAGTAATTAAATTTGTATGAAAATAGATATACAAAATACACACAAAATAAGCTAAATTTGAATTGAAATATATATACAAAATACATAAAATAAAGTAAATTCGTTTCAAAATATTTTTAACAAATCCACATATAATAACGTAAATTTGTAAAAAAAATATATAAACAAAATACACATAAGTAATGTAAATACGTATAAAAAAAATATTTACAAAATACACAAATATTCAAGTCATTCGTATCAAAATAAATAAACAAAAAACTAATTAAATAATGTAAATTTGTATGAGAAAACATATACAAAATACACATAAAATAACGTTTTAAGTTTCTATAAAAATATATGTACAAAAATGCACATAAAATTAGTTTGCATAAAAAAATATATACTAAACACACATTAGATAATGTAAATGAGTATAAAAATATGTATACAAAATACCTATGAAATAATCTAAATTCGTATCGAGTTAAATTAAGAAAATAACAATAAAATAATGTAATTTTGGATGAAAATATATAGAAAACACACATAAAATAACCTAAATACAAATACAAATATACACATTAAATAATTTAAAATTGAATGAAATAAATATACAAAATAAACATAAAATAAGGTAAATTTGTAATAAAATATATGTAAGAATACACATAAAATAATATAAATTTGTATGAAAATATATATACAAATACACATAAAATAACATGAATTTGTATAAAATTTGTTTCAAAATATATACGAATACACACAATAAAATAACGTAAATTTTTATGAAAATGTATATATAAAATACACATAAAATAGTTTAAATACGTAGAAAAATATATATATACAAAATACACATAAAATAATGTAAATTCGTAAAAAATTAAATACACAAAATTCCAATAAAAGAATGTATATTTGTAGGAAAATATATATACAAAAAACAAATAAAATAACTAAAATTTGTATAAAAATATATACAAAAATACACAAAAATATTTTAAATTTGTTTGAAAATAGATTTGCAAAATACACATAAAGTTAGGCAAATTTGTATTGAAATACATATACAAAACTCACATAAAATAATGTAAATTTGTATGAAAATATATAAACAAATACATATAAAATCACGTAAATTTGGATAAAATATATATATACAAAATATACATTAAATATTTTAAATATGTATAAAAATATATTATATTATATATATTTTTATTGATATTTGCGTTATTTATGTGTATTTTGTATATGTTTTCTCATAGAAATTTACATTATTTTATTTGTCTATTTATTTTGATACGAATTACATGATTATTTGTATTTTTACATTTTTATACGTATTTATATTATTTAATGTATATTTTGTTTATATATTTTATACAAATTACGTTATTATATGTGTATTTGTATAGGTATTTTGATACAAATTTACATTATTTTATGTATTTTGAATATATATTTCAATTCAAATTTAGCTTATTTTATGTGTATTTTGTATATCTATTTATTTTAATACAAAATCAAATATTTTAAGTTTTTTCGTATATATATTTTTATAAAAAATGCGTTATTTTATGGGTATTTTGCATCTTAATTTTCATACATATTTACATTATTTTATTAATATTTTCTGTATTTATTTTGATACGATTTTACATTATTTTATTTGTGTTTGTATATATTTTTTTATACATATTTTCATTATTTAATGTTTTTTTTGTATATGTATTTGATACCAATTTACGTAGTTTTAAGTCTATATGTTTATATATTTTCATTCAAATTTACATTATTTTAAGTGTATTTTGTATACGAATTTACATTGTTTTATATGTACTTTGTATATATATTTTTATACGCATTTACGTTATTTAATATTTATTTTGAATATATATTTTTATACAAATTCATGTATTTGTATATATATTTTCATATAAATTTACATTATTTTATGTGTATTTTGTACATATATTTTATTACAAATCTACCTTATTTTATGTTTATTTTGTATGTGTATTTTGTATATTTATATTTATCCAAATACACATTCTTTTATTGGTATTTTGTTTATTTATTTTAATTCGAATTTACATTATTTTATGTGTATTTTGTATACATTTTTTTATACGTATTTACTTAATTTTATATGTATTTTGTATATATATTTTTATTGAAATCTACGTTATTTTATTTGTATTCGTATATATATTTTGAAACAAATCTACATTGTTTTATATGTATTTTTGCATATCTCTTTTTTACCTTATTGTAAATGCATTTTGTATATTTATTTCAATACAAATTTAAATATTTTATGTGTATTTTGGTATATATATTTTTATAAGAAATGCCCTATTTTATGGGAATTTTGCATCTTTATTTTCATACAAACTTACATTATTTTATTTTCATAGAAATTTACTCTATTTTATGAGTATTCGTATATATATTTTGATATAAATTTACATTATTGATGTGTATTTTGCATATCTATTTCAATACGAATTAACTTTATTGTACGTGCATTTTGTATATTTATTTTAATACAAATTTAATTATTTTATATGTATTTTTGTATATATATTTTTATGCAAATATGCGTTATTATATGGATATTTTGCATTTTTATTTTCATACAAATTTACATTATTTTATTGATATTCTGTTTATTTATTTTGATACGTTATTTTATTGTGTGTATTCGTATATATTTTGATACAAATTTTATACAAATTCTTGTTATTTAATGTGTATTTGTATATATGTATTTTGATACAAATTTATATTATTTTATGTGTATTTTTACATATATTTCATTACAAATTTACCTTATTTTATGTTTATTTTGTATATTTATCTCATTCAATTTTAAATTATTTTATGTGTATATTTGCATTTGTATTTAGGTTATTTTATGTGTATTTTCTATATATATTTTCATCCAAAATTACATTATTTTATTGGTATTTTCTTAATTTAATTCGATACGAATTTAGATTATTTCATAGGTATTTTGAATACATATTTTTATACTCATATTTTTTTTGTACTCATATTTTTATGCAAATTTATTTGATGTGCATTTTTGTACATATATTTTCATAGAAATTTGGGTTATTTTATGTGTTTTTTGTATATGTTTTTTCATACAAATTTATATTATTTCATTGGTATTTTGTTTATTTATTTTGATACGAGTTACATGATTATATGTGTATTTTGTACATATTTTTTATACGTATTTACATTATTTAATGTGTATTTTGTTTATATATTTTCATACAAATTTACCTTATTATATGTGTATTTGTATAAATATTTTGATACAAATTTACTTTATTTTATGTATTTTGTATATATATATTTCAATTCAAATTTAGCTTATTTTGTGTGTATTTTGTATATCTATTTTCATACAAATTTAATTACTTTTGTGTATTTTTGTATATAGTTTTATACAAATTTACGTTAATTTATGTGTATTTTGTATATTTATATTTATACAAATACACATTCTTTTTTTGGTATTTTGTTTATTAATTTTGATACGAATTTACATTATTTTATGTGTAATTTGTATACATTTTTTTTATACGTATTTACTTCATTTTATGTGTATTTTGCATATCTATTTTCAAACAAATTTAAATTATTTTTGTTTATTTTTGTATATATTTTTATACAAATTTGAGTTATTTTATTTGTTTTTTGTATATATATTTTCCTACAAATATACATTCTTTTATTGGAATTTTGTGTATTTATTTTGTTACGAGTTTACATTATTTTATGTGTATTTTGTATATATATTTTTCTACGTATTTGAATTCTTTTATGTGTATTATATATATACATTTTCATAAAAATTTACGTTATTTTATTGTGTGTATTCGTATATATTTTGAAACAAATTTTATACAAATTCATGTTATTTTATGTGTATTTGTATATATATTTTCATACAGATTTATATTATTTTATGTGTATTTTTACATATATTTTATTACAAATTTACCTTATTTTATGTTTATTTTGTATATTTATTTCATTCAATTTTAAATTATTTAATGTGTTTATTTGTATTTGTATTTAGGTTATTTTATGTGTGTTTTCTATATATATATTTTCATCCAAAACTACATTAATTTATTTTTATTTTCTTAATTTAACTCGATACGAATTTAGATTATTTCATAGGTATTTGTATACATATTTTTATACTCATTTACATTATCTAATGTGTCTTTTGTATATATATTTTTATGCAAATTAACTTTATGTGCATTTTTGTACATATATTTTTATAGAAATTTGCGTTATTTTATGTGTATTTTGTATATGTTTTCTCATACAAATTGACATTATTTAATTAGTTTTTTGTTTATTTATTTTGATACGAATGACATGATTATTTGTGTATTTTGTACATATTTTTTGTATACGTATTTACATTACTTCATGTGTATTTTGTTTATATATTTTTATACAAATTTACGTTATTATATGTGTATTTGTTAAAAATATTTTGAAACAAATTTATTTTATTTCATGTATTTTGTATATATATTTCAATTCAAATTTAGCTTATTTTGTGTGTATTTTGTATATATATTTTCATACAAATTTAATTACTTCTGTGTATTTTTTTATATAGTTTTATACAAATTTACGTTATTTTATGTGTATTTTGTATATTTATATTTATACAAATACACATTCTTTTATTGGTATTTTGTTTATTTATTTTGATACGAATTTACATTATTTTATGTGTATTTTGTATACAGTTGTTTATACGTATTTACTTCTTTTTATGTGTATTTTGTATATATTTTTATAGAAATCTACGTTATTTTGTGTGTATTCGTATATATATTTTGAAACAAATTTACATTGTTTTATATGTATTTTGCATATCTATTTCAATACAAATTTACCTTATTGTATGTGCATTTTGTAAATTTATTTTAATACAAATTCAAATATTTTATGTGTATATTGGTATATATATTTTTATAAAAAAAAATGCGTTTCTTTATGGGTATTTTGCATCTTAATTTACATACAAATTTACATTATTTTATTAAGATTCTGTGTATTTATTTTGATACTATTTTACATTATTCTATTTGTGTTTTGTATATATATTTTTTATACATATTTACATAATTTAATGTGTTTTTTTTATATATATTTTATACAAATCTACGTAATTTTAGGTGTATTTTTTATATATTTTTATTCAAATTTAAATATTTTTTTATGTGTATTTTGTATATGTATTTCAATACAAATCTACCTAATTTTATGTATATTTTGTACATGTATTTAAATACAAATTTATTTAATTATATGAGTATTTTGTATATCTATTTTCATACAAATTGAAATTAATTTTGTGTATTTTTGTATATATTTTTATACAAATATATTTTGTATATTTTTTTTCCTACATATATACGTTCTTTTATCGTAGTTTTGTTTATTTATTTTTATACGAATTTACATTATTTTAGGTGTATTTGATATGTATATTTTTATACTTATTTATATCATTTTATTTGTGTTTTGAATATGTATTTTCAAAGAAATTTACTCTATTTTATGGGTATTCGTTTATATATTTTGATTCAAATTTACATTATTTATGTTTATTTTTCATATCTATTTCAATACAAATTTACCATATTGTATGTGTATTTTGTATATTTATTTTAATACAAATTTAATTATTTTATTTGTTTTTTTGTAAAAATATGCGTTATTATTTGGGTATTTTGCATCTTTATTTTCATACAAATTTATATTATTTTATTGATATTCTGTTTATTTATTTTGATACGATTTTACATTATTCTATGTGTATTTTGTATATATATTTTTATACACATTTACATTATTTAATGTATATTTTGTATATATATTTTATATAAATTTACGCTATTTTATGTGTATTTGTTTATATATTTTCATACAAATTTACAATATTTTATGTGTAATTTGTATATGTATTTCAATACAGATTTGCCTAATTTTATGTGTATTTTGCATATCTATTTTCAAATAAATTTAAATTATTTTTATGTATTTTTTATATATTTTTATACAAATTTAAGTTATTTTATTTGTATTTAGTATTTATATTTTCCTACAAATATACATTCTTTTAGTGGAATTTTGTTCATTTATTTTCATAAGAATTTACATAATTTTATGTGTATTTTGTAAATATATTTTTCTACGTATTTACATTATTTTATGTGTATTTTTTATATATATTTTCATAAAAATTTACGTTATTTTATTGTGTGTATTCGTATATGTTTTGATACAAATTTACATTATTTTATGTTTATTTTGCATATCTATTTCAATATAGATTTACTTTATTGTATGTGTATTTTGAATATTTAATTTAATAAAAATTTAATTATTTTATGTGTACTTTGTATACATTTTCTTATACGTATTTACTTCATTTAATGTGTATTTTGTATATATATTTTTATAGTAATCTACGTTATTTTATGTGTATTGGTATATATATTTTGAAGCAAATTTACATTGTTTTATATGTATTTAGCATATCTATTTCAATATAAATCTACCTTATTGTATGTGCATTTTGTATATTTATTGTAATACAAATTTAAATATTTTTTTATTTTGGTATATATATTTTTATAAAAGGAGTTTTATATAAATTTAAAATATTTTATGTGTATTTTGTATATCTATTTTCATACAAATACACATTTTTTATTGATATTTTGTTTATTTATTTTGACGCGAATTCACATTATTTAATGTGTATTGTGTATATATATTTTTATACGTATTTACGTCATTTCATGTGTATTTTGTATATATATTTCTATAGAAATATATATTATTTTATAATATTCGTATATATATTTTGAAACAAATATACATTGTTTTATGTGCATTTTGCATATTTTTTCAATATAAATTTACCTTATTGTACGTGCATTTTGTATATTAATTTTAATACAAATTTAATTATTCTATGTGTATTTTTGTATATGTATTTTCATAAAAAAAATGCTTTATTTTATGGGTATTTTGCATCTTTATTTTCATACAAATTTACATTATTTAATTGATATTCTCTGTATTTATTTTGATACGATTTTACATTATTTTTTGTATATTTTGTATATATATTTCATACAAATGAACGTTATTTTATGTGAATCTGTTTTCATTTCATACAAATTTACATTATTTTATGTGTATTTTGTACATGTATTTAAATACAAATTTAACTAATTATATGTGTATTATGTATATCTATTTTCATACAAATTGAAATTAATTTTGTGTATTTTAGTATATATTTTTATTCAAATTTTCGTAATTTTTTGTGAATTTTGTATATTTATTTTCCTACATATATACGTTCTTTTATCGGAATTTTGTTTATTTATTTTGATACGAATTTTCATTATTTTAGGTGTATTTGATATATATATTTTTATACTTATTTACATAATTTTATATGTATTTTGAATATATATTTTCATAGAAATTTAGTCTATTTTATGTGTATTCGTATATATATTTTGATACAAATTTACGTTATTTATGTGTATTTCGCATATCTATTTCAATACAAATTTTCTTTATTGTATGTGCCTTTTGTATATTTATTTTGATGCAAATTTAATTATTTTATGCGTATTTTTCTATATATATTTTTAAACAAATATGCGTTATTATATGGGTATTTTGCATCTTTATTTTCATACAAATTTACATTATTTTATTGGTTGTCTGTTTATTTATTTTGATACGATTTTACGTTATTCTGTGCATTTTGTATATATATTTTTAGACATATTTACATTATTTGATGTATATTTTGTATACATATTTTGTGGAAATTTACGTTATCTGATGTGTATTTGTTTATATATTTTCATACAAATTTACATTATTTTATGTGTATTTTGTATATGTATTTCAATAAAAAATTTACCTAATTTCATTTGTATTTTGCATATCTATTTTCAAACAAATTTAAACTATTTTTGTGTATTTTTGTATTATTTTTATACAATTTTTTTTATTTTATTTGTATTTTGTATATACATTTTCCTACAAATATACATTCTTTTAGAGGAAATTTTGTTTATTTATTTTGATACGAATTTACATTATTTCATGTGTATTTTGTATATATATTTTTCTATGTATTTACATTATTTTATGTGTATTTTGTATATATATTTTCATAAAAATTTAAGTAATTTTATTGTGTATATATTCTGATAAAAATTTTCATTATTTTATGTGTGTTTTGCATATCTATTTCAATAAAAATCTACCTTATTGTATGTGTATTTTGTATATTTATTTTAATACAAATTTAATTATTTTATGTGTATTTTTGTATATATATTTTTTTCAATATGAGATATTTTATGGGTATTTTGCATCTTTAATTTTATAAACTTTTACATTACGTACATATCTTTTATACGTATTTACATTATTTAATGTGTATTTTGTTTATATATTTTTATACAAATTTACGTTATTATATGTGTATTTGAATATATATTTTGATAAAAATTTACATTATTTTATTTATTTTCTATATTTATTTTAATTCAAATTTAGCTTATTTTATGTGTCTTTTGTATATCTATTTTCATACAAATTTAATTATTTTTGTTTATTTTTGTATAAAGTTTTATACAATTTTACGTTATTTTATGTGTATTTTGTATATTTATATTTAAACAAGTAAACATTCTTTTATTGGCATTTAGTTTATTTATTTTGATACGAATTTACATTATTTTATGTGTATTTTGTATTCATTTTCTTATACGTATTTACTTCATTTTATGTGTATTTTGTATATATATTTTATAGAAATCTACGTTATTTTATGTGTATTCGTATGTATATTTTGAAACAAATTTACATTGTTTTATATGTATTTTGCATATCTATTTCAATACAAATTTACCTTATTGTATGTGCATTTTGTATATTTATTGTAATACAAATTTAAATATTTTATATGCATTTTGGTATATATATTTTCATGAAAAATGCGTTGTTTTATGGGTATTTTGCATCTTTATTTTCATACAAATTTACATTATTTTATTAATATTCTGTGTATTTATTTTGATACTATTTTACATTATTCTATTTGTGTTTTGTATATATATTTTTTATACATATTTACATTATTTAATGTGTATTTTCTATATATACTTCAACAAATTTTCGTTATTTTATGTGTATTTGTTTATATATTTTTATTCAAATTTACATTATTTTATGTGTATTTTGTATATGTATTTCAATAGAAATTTACCTAATTTCATGTGTATTTTGTATATATATTTTATACAAATTTAAATTATTTTTTGTGTATTTTTGTATAGAGTTTTATACAAATTTACAATATTTTATGTGTATTTTGTATATCTATTTTCATACAAATACACATTCTTTTATTGATATTTTGTTTATTTATTTTGATGCGAATTTACATTATTTAATGTGTATTGTGTATATATATTTTTATACGTATTTACGTCATTTCATGTGTATTTTGTATATATATTTCTTTAGAAATATACGTTATTTTATGTGTATTCGTATATATATTTTGAAACAAATATACATTGTTTTATGTGCATTTTGCACATTTTTTCAATACAAATTTACCGTATTGTACGTGCATTTTGTATATTAATTTTAATACAAATTTAGCTATTCTATGTGTATTTTTGTATATGTATTTTTATAAAAATATGCTTTATTTTATGGGTATTTTGCATCTTTATTTTAACACAAAATTACATTATTTTATTGATATTCTGTGTATTTATTTTGATACGATTTTACATTATTCTATGTATATTTTGTATATCTATTTTATACCAATGTACGTTATTTTATGTGAATTTGTTTTCATTTCATACAAATTTGCATTATTTTATGTGAATTTTGTACATGTATTTAAATACAAATTTAACTAATTATATGTGTATTTTGTATATCTATTTTCATACAAATTGAAATTAATTTTTATTCAAATTTTCGTAATTTTATGTGTATTTTGTATATTTATTTTCCTACAAATATACGTTCTTTTATCTGAATTTTATTTATTTATTTTGATACGAATTTTCTTTTTTTTTAGGTGTATTTGATATATATATTTTATACTTATTTACATAATTTTATATGTATTTTGAAGATATATTTTCATAGAAATTTACTCTATATGTATATGTATAGAAAATACACATGAAATAATCTAAATTCGTATCGAAATAAATGAACAAAATACCGATAAAATAATGTAATTTTGAATGAAAATATATATAGAAAATAGACATAAATAAATATATACACATAAAATGATTTCAATTTGAATGAAAATAGATATAAAAATAATCTTAAAATAAAAAATTTATAATGAAATATATATACAAAATACACATAAAATAATGTAGATTTGTTTCAAAAAATATATACAAATACACATAAAATAACGTAGATTTATATAGAAATATATATACAAAATACACATGAAATGTTGTAAATACGTATAAAAATATATATACAAAATACACATTAAATAATGTAAATTCGTGTCAAAATAAATAATTAAAATATCAATAAAATAATGTGTATTTGTGAAAATACATATACAAAATACACATAAAATAACGTAAATTAGTATAAACTATATATAAAATACACAAAATAAGTTAAATTTGTATGAAAATAAATATACAAAATACACATAAAATTACGTAAATTTGTGAAATACATATGCAAAATACATATAATGTAAATTTGAATGAAATATATAAACAAATACACTTAAATTAACATAAATTTGTATAAAATATATATAAAAATACTCATTAAATAATGTAAATGTATGTATAAAAAACAAATAGAATAATGTAAAATCATTAAAATAAATACACAGAATGTAAATAAAATAATGTAAATTTGTATGAAAATAAAGGTGCAAAATACCCATAAAATAACGCATTTTTTATAAATATACAAAATACACATGAAAGGAGGTAAATACGTATAAAAATATATATACAAAATACACATTAAATAATGTAAATTCGCGTCAAAATAAATAAACAAAATGTCTATAAAAGAATGTGTATTTGTTTGAAAATAAATATACAAAATACACATAAGATAACATAAATTTGTATAAAACTATATACAAAAATTCACAAAAATAATTTAAATTTGTATGAAAATAAATATACAAAATACACATAAAATTAGGTAAATTTGTATTGAAATACATATACAAAATACACATAAAATACTGTAAATTTGAATGAAAATACATAAACAAATACAATTAAAATAACGTAAATTTGTATAAAAAAAATATATACAAAACACAAATAGAATAATGTAAAATCGTATCAAAATAAATACACAGAATATTAATAAAATAATGTAAATTTATGTGAAAATAAAGAAGCAAAATACCCATAAAAGAACGCATTTTTTTTTAAATATATATACAAAAATACACATAAATTTTTTTATTTGTATTAAAATAAATATACAAAATACACATTAAATAATGTAAATACGTATAAAAAAATGTGTACAAAATACACATATAATCATGTAATTCGTATCAAAATAAATAAACAAAATACCAATAAAATAATATAAATTTGAATGAGTAAACGTGTATGATGCATATTTTTTCAATACAAATTTACCTTATTATATACGCATTTTGTATATTAATTTTAATACAAATTTAATTATTCGATGTGTATTTTTGTATCTGTATTTTTATAAACATATGCTTTATTTTTTGGGTATTTTGCATCTTTCTTTTCATAAAAATTTACATTATTTTATTGATATTCTGCTCATTCATTTTGATACGAATTGACATTATTCTATGTGTATTTTGTATATATTTTTCATACAAATTTACGTTATTTTATGTGTATTTGTTTATATATTTTGACACAAATTTACAATATTTTATGGCTATTTTGTATATACATTTCAAAAGAAATTTACCTAGTTTTATATGTATTTTGTATATCTATTTTCATACAAACTCAAATTATTTCTATGTATTTTTGTATATATTTTAATACAAATTTTAGTTATGTTATGTGTATTTTGTAAATTTATTTTCATTCAAATATATATTATTTTATTGGTGTTTTGTTGATTTATATTGATACGAATTTACATTATTTTATATGTACTTTTTAAATACAAATTTAACTAGTTATATGTGTATTTTGTATATCTATTTTGTATGTACATTTTCATAGAAATTTACTCTATTTTATGAGTATTCGTATATATATTTTGATACAAATTTACATTATTAATGTGTATTTTGCATATCTATTTTATCACAAATTTACTTTATTGTACGTGCATTTTGTATATTTATTTTAATACAAATTTAATTATTTTATATGTATTTTTGTATATATATTTTTATGCAAATATGCGTTATTATATGGATATTTTGCATCTTTATTTTCATACAAATTTACATTATTTTGTTGATATTCTCTTTATTTATTTTGATACGATTTAACTTTATTCTATGTGTTTTTTGTATATATTTTTTTATATATATATTTACATTATTTAATGTTCATTTTGTATATATATTTTATCCAAATTTACATTATTTTATGTGTATTTGTTTATATATTTTCATACAAATTTACATTATTTGATGTGTTTTTTGTATATATATTTTTCTACGTATTTAAATTATTTTATGTGTATTTTGTATATACATTTTCATAAAAAAATTACGTTATTTTATTTTGTGTATAAGTATATATTTTGATATTAATTTTATACAAATTCATGTTATTTAATGTGTATTTGTATATATATTTTCATACAAATTTATATTATTTTATGTGTATTTTTTCATATATTTCATTACAAATTTACCTTATTTTATGTTTATATCGTATATTTATTTTATTCAATTTTAAATTATTTTATGTGTATATTTGTATTTGTATTTAGGTTATTTTATATGTATTTTGTATATATATTTTCATCCAAAATTACATTATTTTATTGGTATTTCTTAATTTAATTCGATAAAATTTAGATTATTTCATAGGTATTTTGTATACATATTTTATACTCATTTACATTATCTAATGTGTGTTTTGTATATATATTTTTATGCAAATTTATCTAATGTTCATTTTGTACATATTTTTATAGAAATTTGCTTTATTTTATGTATATTGTTTTACATAAATTTACGTTATTTTATGTGCATTTTGTATATTTATATTTATACAAATACACATTCTTTTATTGGTATATTATTTATTTACATTTATACGAATTTAAATTATTTTATGTGTATTTTGTATACATTTTTATACGTATTTACTTAATTTATGTATGTGTATTTGTATATGTATTTTTAAAAAGAAATCTACGTTATTTTATGTGTATTCGTATATATATTTTGAAACAAATTTACATTATTTTATATGTATTTTGCATATCTATTTCAATACAAATCTACCTTATTGTGTGTGCATTTTGTATATTTATTTTAATACAAGTTCAAATATTTTATGTGTATTTTGGTATCAATAATTTTATAAAAAATGCGTTATTTTATAGGTATTTTGCATCTTAATTTTCATTTTATATGTACTTTGTATAAATATTTTTATACGCTCTTACATTATTTAATATATATTTTGAATATATATTTTTATACAAATTCATGGTATTTTATGTGTATTTGTATATATATTTTCATATAAATTTACATTATTGTATATGTATTTTGAACATATATTTTATTACAAATCTACCTTATTTTATTGTTATCTTGTATGTGTATTTTGTATATTTATATTTATCCAAATACACATTCTTTTATTGGTATTTTGTTTATTTATTTTAATTCGAGTTTACATTATTTTATGTGTATTTTGTATACATTTTTTTATACGTATTTACTTAATTTTATGTGTATTTTGTATATATATTTTTCTAGAAATCCACGTTTTATTATTTGTATTCGTATATATATTTTGAAACAAATTTACATTGTTTTATATGTATTTTTGCATATCTCTTTCAATACAAATTTACCTTATTGTATGTTAATTTTGTATATTTATTTCAATGCAAATTTAAATATTTTATGTGTATTTTGGTATATATATTTTTATAAGATTACGAAAATTTGATTAAAATAAATACAAAAAAACAAAAAAATAAATTTCAATTTGTATGAAAATAGATATACAAAATACACATATAATTAGTTAAATTTGTATTTAAATACATGTACAAAATACACATAAAATAATGTAAATTTGTATGAAATGAAAACAAATTCACATAAGATAACGTACATTTGTATAAAACAGATATACAAAATAATTTTATGTGTATTTTGTATATTTATTTTCATACAAATTCAAATTATTTTTGTGTATTTTTGTATATAGTTCTATACAAACTTAGGTTATTTTATGAGTATTTTGTATATCTATTTTCATACAAATACACATTCTTTTATTGATATTTTGTTTATTTATTTGACGATAATTTAAATTATTTAATGTGTATTTTGTATATATATTTTTCTACGTATTTACATCATTTCATGTGTATTTTGTATATATATTTCTATAGAAATCTACGTTATATTATGTGTATTTTTATATAGATTTTTAAACAAATTTACACTTTTATGTGTATTTTGCTTATTTTTTCAATACAAATTTACGTTATTGTATGTGCATTTTTGTATATTAATTTTAATACAAATTTAACTATTCTATGTGTATTTTTGTATATGTTTATTTATAAAAATATGCTTTATTTTATGGGTATTTTGCATCTTTATTTTAATACAAATTTACGTTATTTTATTGATATTCTGCTCATTCATTTTGATACGATTTGACATTATTCTATGTGTATTTTTTATATATTTTTCATACAAATTTACGTTATTTTATGTGTATTTGTTTATATATTTTGACACAAATTTATAATATTTTATGGGTATTTTGTATATATATTTCAAAAGAAATTTACCTAGTTTTATGTGTATTTTGTATATCTATTTTCATACATACTCAAATTATTTCTATGTATTTTTGTATATATTTTAATACAAATTTTAGTTATGTTATGCGTATTTTGTAAATTTATTTTTATTCATATATATATATATATTATTTTATTGGTGTTTTGTTTATTTATATTGATACGAATTTACATTATTTTATATGTACTTTGTATATATATTTTTATACGCTTTTACATTATTTAATATTTATTTTGAATATATATTTTTATTCAAATTCATGGTATTTTATGTGTATTTGTATATATATTTTCATATAAATTTACATTATTTTATGTGTATTTTGTACATATATTTTATTACAAATCTACCTAATTTTATGTTTATTTTGTATATGTATTTTGTATATTTATATTTATCCAAATACACATTCTTTTATTGGTATTTTGTTTATTTATTTTAAATCGAATTTACATTATTTTATGTGTATTTTATATACATTTTTTTTATAATTACTTAATTTTATGTGTATTTTGTAGATATATTTTTATAGAAATCTACGTTTTTTTTTGTATTCGTATATATATTTTAAAACAAATTTACATTGTTTTATATGTATTTTTGCATATCTCTTTCAATACAAATTTACCTTATTGTATGTGCATTTGTATATTTATTTCTATGCAAATTTAAATGTTTTACGTGTATTTTGGTATATATATTTTTATAAGAAATGCGCTATTTTATGGGAATTTTGCATCTTTATTTTCATACAAATTTACATTATTTTATTAATATTCGGTGTATTTATTTTGATACGAATTTACATTATTCTATTTGTTTTTTGTATATACTTTTTTATACATATATACATTATTTAATGAGTATCTTGCATATATATTTTATACAAATTTATTATCTATTATCTATTTTTATACAAATACACAATCTTTACATACCAATAAAAGAATGTGTATTTGTATAAATATAAATATACAAAATGCACATAAAATAACGTAAATTTATATAAAACTATATACATAAAATAACGCAAATTTCTATAAAAAAGATATGTACAAAAATGAACATAAAATAAATTTGCATAAAATTAGTTTGCATAAAAAATATATACAAAACACACTTTAGATAATGTAAATGAGTATAAAAATATGTATACAAAATACCTATGAAATAATCTAAATTCGTATCGATTTAAATTAAGAAAATATCAATAAAATAATGTAATTTTGGATGAAAATATATATACAAAATACACATAAAATAACCTAAATACAAATACAAATATACACATAAAATAATTTAAAATTGAATGAAATAAATATACAAAATAAACATAAAATAAGGTAAATTTGTAATGAAATATATGAAAAAATACACATAAAATAATATAAATTTGTATGAAAATATATATACAAATACACATTAAATAACATGAATTTGTATAAAATTTGTATCAAAATATATACTTATACACACAATTAAATAACGTATTTTTTTTATGAAAATGTATATACAAAATACACATAAAATAATTTAAATACGTAAAAAATATATATACAAAAAACACATAAAATAATGTGAATTTGTATGAAAATTTATAAACAAATACACATAAAATAATGTAAATTTGGATAAAATATATATACAAAATGAACATTAAATAATGTAAATATGTATAAAAAAAATATACAAAATACATATAGAATAATGTTAAATCGTATCAAAATAAATAAAGAGAATATCAATAAAATAATGTAAATTTGTATGAAAATAAAGATGCAAAATATCCATATAATAACGCATATTTGCATAAAAATAAATATACAAAAATACATATAAAATAGTTAAATTTGTATTAAAATAAATATACAAAATGCACGTACAATAAAGTAAATTTGTATTGAAATAGATATGCAAAATACACATCAATAATGTAAATTTGAATCAAAATATATATACGAATACTCATAAAATAGAGTAAATTTCTATGAAAATATACATACAAAATAGATATACAAAATACACATATAACTAGTTAAATTTGTATTTAAATACATGTACAAAAAACACATAAAATAATGTAGATTTGTATGAAATGAAAACAAATACATTTTATATAAAATATATATACAAAATACACATAGAATAATGTAAAATCATATCAAAATAAATACACAGAATATCAATAAAATAATGTAAATTTGTATGAAAATAAAGATGCAAAATACCCATAAAATAAAGCATATTTTTATAAAAATACATATACAAAAATACACATAGACTAATCAAATTTGTATTAAAATTAATATACAAAATGCACATACATTAAGGTAAATTTGTATTGAAAAAATATGCAAAATACACATAAAATAATGTAAATTTATTTCAAAATATATATACGAATACATATAAAATAACGCAGATTTCTATAGAAATATATATACAAAATACACTTGAAATAATGTAAATACGTATAAAAATATATATACAAAATACACATTAAATAATGTTCATTCGTGTCAAAATAAATAAACAAAATATCATGAAAAGAATGTGTATTTGTATGAAAATAGATATACAAAATACACATAAAATCACCTAAATTTGTATAAAACTATATACAAAAATACA
Source organism: Eriocheir sinensis (assembly GCF_024679095.1). Taxonomy (NCBI): domain Eukaryota; kingdom Metazoa; phylum Arthropoda; class Malacostraca; order Decapoda; family Varunidae; genus Eriocheir; species Eriocheir sinensis. The sequence continues at coordinate 140,094 of NW_026111671.1, forward strand.
CAAAAATAATTTAAACTTGTATGAAAATAAATATACAAAAAACATGTAAAAATAGGTAAATTTGTATTAAAATACATATACAAAATACACATAAAATAATGTAAATTTGAATGAAAATATATAAACATATAGACTTAAAATAACGTAAATTTGTATCAAATATATATACAAAAAAAACATTAAATAATGTAAATATGTATAAAAATATATATACAAAACACAAATAAAATAATGTAAAATCGTATCAAAATAAATACAGAAAATATTAATAAAATAATGTAAATATGTATGAAAATTAAGATTCAAAATACCCATCAAATAACACATTTTTTATAAAAATATAAATACGAAAAAACATAAAATATTTGATTTTGTATTAAAATAAATAGATATACAAAATATACATAAAATAAGCTAAATTTGAATTGAAATATATATACAAAATACATAAAATAATGTAAATTTGTATCAAAATACCTATACAAATACACATATAATAACGTAAATTTGTATGAAATTATATAAACAAAATACACATTAAATAATGTAAATACGTATAAAAAAATGTAAAAAATACGCAAATAATCATGTAATTCGTATCAAAATAAATAGACAATATACCAATAAAATAAGGTAAATTTCTATGAGAAAACATATACAAAATACACATAAATAACGCAAATATCAATAAAAATATATATAATATAATATATTTTTATATATATTTAAAATATTTTATGTATATTTTGTATATATATTTTATCCAAATTTACGTGATTTTATATGTATTTGTTTATATATTTTCATACAAATTTACATTATTTTATGTGAGTTTTGTATATGTATTTCAATACAAATCTGCCTAACTTTATGTGTATTTTCCATATCTATTTTTTAAACAAATTTAAATTATTTTTGTGTATATTTGTATATATTTTTATACAAATTTTACTTATTTTATTTGTTTTTTGTATATATATTTTCCTACAAATATACATTCTTTTATTGGAAATTTGTGTATTTACTTTTTTACGAATTTACATTATTTTATGTGTATTTTGTATATATATTTTTCTACGTATTTAAACTATTTTATGTGTATTTTATATATATATATATATATATATATATATATATATATATATATATATATATATATATATATATATATATATATATATATATATATATATATATATATATATATATATATATATATATATATATATATATATGTATTATATATATATATATATATATATATATATATGTATTATATATATATTTTCCTAAAAATTTACGTTATTTTATTGTGTGTATTCGTATATATTTTGAAACATTTTATACAAATTCATGTTATTTTATATGTATTTGTATATATATTTTCATACAAATTTATATTATTTTATGTGTATTCTTACATATTTTTTATTACAAATTTACCTTATTTTATGTTTATTTTGAATATTTATTTCATTCAATTTTAAATTATTTAATGTGTATATTTGTATTTGTATTTAGGTTATTTTATGTGTGTTTTCTTCATATATTTTCATCCAAAATTATATTATTTTATTGTTATTTTCTTAATTTAACTCGATACGAATTTAGATTATTTCATAGGTATTTTATATACATATTTTTATACTCATTTACATTATCTAATATGTGTTTTGTATATATTTTTTATGCAAACTAATTTTATGTGCATTTTGTACATATATTTTTATAGAAACTTAAAATGTTATTTTATGTGTATTTTGTATATGTTTTCTCATACAAATTTACATTATTTAACTAGATTTTTGTTTATTTATTTTGATACGAATGACTTGATTATTGGTGTATTTTGTAAATGATTTTTTATACGTATTTACATTACTTAATGTGTATTTTGTTTATATATTTTTTTTACAAATTTACGTTATTATATGTGTATTTGTATTTTGAAACGAATTTACTTTATTTTATGTATTTTGTATATATATATATATATATATATATATATATATATATATATATATATATATATATATATATATATATATATATATATATATATATATATATATATATATATATATATATATATATATATATATATATATATATATATATTTCAATTCAAATTTAGCTTATTTTGTGTGTATTTTGTATATCTATTTTCATAAATTTAATTACTTCTGTGTATTTTGTATATAGTTTTATACAAATTTACGTTATTTTATATGCATTTGTATATTTATATTTATACAAATACACATTCTCTTATTAATTATTTTGTTTATTTATATTTATACAATTTACATTATTTTATGTGTATTTTGTATACATTTTGATTCGTATTTACTTAATTTATTTGTATTTTATATATATATATATATATATATATATATATATATATATATATATTTATATATATTATATATATATATATATATATATATATATATATATATATATATATATATATATATATATATATATATATATATATATATATATATATATATATATATATATATATATATATATATATATATATATATATATATATATATATATATATATATATATATATATATATATATATATATATATATATATATATATATATATAAATCTACGTTAATTTATGTGTATTCGTATATATATTTTGAAACAAATTTACATTGTTTTATATGTTTTTTGCATATCTATTTCAATACAAATTTACCATATTGTATATGCATTTTGTATATTTATTTTAATACAAATTCAAATATTTTATGTGTATTTTGGTATATATGATTTTATAAAAAATGCGTTATTTTATAGGTATTTTGCATCTTAGTTTTCATACAAATGTACATTATTTTATTAATATCCTGTGTATATATTTTGATACGATTCTATATTATACTATTTGTGTTTTGTATATATTTTTTTATACATATTTTCATTATTTAATGTGTATTTTTTATATATATTTTATACAAATTAACGTCATTTTAAGTGTATTTGTTTATATAATTTCATTCAAATTTACATTATTTTAAGTGTATTGTGTATATGTATTTCAATACAAATTTACCTAATTTTATGTGTATTTTGTATATTTATTTTCATATAAATTTAAATTATTTTTGTGTTTTTTTGTATATACATATAGAGTAAATTTCTATGAAAATATATATTCAAAATACATATAAAATTATGTAAATAAGTATAAAAATATATATATCAAATTGACCTAAAAAAATGAAAACTCGTAAATAAACAAAATTCCGATAAAAAAACGTATATTTGTAGGAAAATAAATATACAAAATACACATAAAATTAGGTAAATTTGTATTGAAATACATATACACAATACACAATTACGAAAATTTGAATAAAAGTATATACAAAAAAACAAAAAAATAAATTTCAATTTGTATGAAAATAGATATACAAAATACACATATAATTAGTTAAATTTGTATTTAAATACATGTACAAAATACACATAAAATAATGCAAATTTGTATGAAATGAAAACAAATTCACATAAAATAACGTACATTTGTATAAAATAGATATACAAAATATACATAGAATAATGTAAAATCGTATCAAAATAAATACACAGAATATCAATAAAATAATGTAGTTTTGTATGAAAATAAAGATGCAAAATACCCATAAATTAAGCATATTTTTTTAAAATACATATACAAGAATACACATAAAATAATTAAATTTGTATTAAAATTAATATACAAAATGCACGTACAATAAGGTAAATTTGTATTGAAAAAATATACAAAATGCACATAAAAGAATGTATATTTGTTTCAAAATATATATACGAATACACATAAAATAACGTATATTTCTATAGAAATATATATATATATATATATATATATATATATATATATATATATATATATATATATATATATATATATATATATATATATATATATATATATATATATATATATATATATATATATATATATATATATATATATATATACACGTGAAATGACGTAAATACGTATAAAATATATATACACAATACACATTAAATAATGTAAATTCGCATCAAAATAAATAAACAAAATATCAATAAAAGAATGTGTATTTGTATGAAAATAGATAAACAAAATACATAAAATATTGTAAATTTGTATAAAACTCTATTAAAAATACACAAAAATAATTTAAATTTATATATATATATATATATATATATATATATATATATATATATATATATATATATATATATATATATATATATATATATATATATATATATATATATATATATATATATATATATATATATATATATATATAAAATACATAAAACTAGTTAAATTTCTATTGAAATACATATACAAAATACACATAAAATAATGTAAATTTGAATGAAAATATATAAACAAATACACTTAAAATAACGTAAATTTGTATGAAATATATATAGAAAATACACATTAAATAATGTAAATATGTATAAAAAAATATATACAAAACACAAATAGAATAATGTAAAAAAGTATCAAAATAAATACACAGAATATTAATAAAATAATGTAAATTTGTATGAAAATAAAGATGCAAAATACCCATAAAACAATGCATTTTTTATGAAAATATATATCCCAAAATACAAATAAAATATTTAAATTTGTATTACAATAAATATACAAAATGCACATACAATAAGGTAAATTTGTATTGAAATAGATATGCAAAATACACATAAAACAATGTAAATTTGCTTCAAAATATATATACGAATACACATAAAATAACGTAGATTTCTATAAAAATATATATACAAAATACACATAAAATGAAGCAAATACGTATAAGAAAATGTATACAAAATACACATAAAATAATGTAAATTCGTATCAAAATAAATAAACTAAATGCCAATAAAAGAATGTTTACTTGTATAAATATAAATATACAAAATACACATAAAATAACGAAAATTGTATAAAACTATATACAAAAATAAACAAAAATAATTAAATTTGTATGAAAATAGATGTACAAAAGACACATAAAACAAGCTAAATTTGAATTGAAATAAATATAGAAAATACATAAAATAATGTAAATTTGTATCAAAATATATATTCAAATACACATATATTAAAATTAATATACAAAATGCGTATATAATAAGGTAAATTTGTATTGAAAAAATATGCAACATACACGTTTACTCATACAAATTTATATTATTTTTTTGGTGTTTTGTTTATTTATTTTGATACGAATTACATGATTATATGTGTATTTTGTACATATTTCTTTATACGTATATACATTATTTAATGTGTATTTTGTTTATATATTTTCATACAAATTTACGTTATTATATGTGTATTTGTATAAATATTTTGATACAAATTTACTTTATTTCATGTATTTTGTATATATATTTCAATTCAAATCTAAAAACGTAGATTTCTATAAAAATATATATACAAAATACACATAAAATTAAGTAAATACGTATAAAAAAATGTATACAAAATACACATAAAATAATGTAAATTCGAATTAAAATAAATAAACAAAATACCAATAAAAGAATGTGTATTTGGATAAATATAAATATACAAAATACACATACAAAATAAACATAAAATAAGGTAGATTTGTAAAAAAGTGTATGTACAAAATACACATAAAATAATGTAAATTTATATAAAAATATATATACAAATACACATAAAATACCATGAATTTGTATAAAAATATATATTCAAAATAAATATTAAATAATGTAAAAGCGTATAAAAATATGTATACAAAGTACATATAAAATGATGTAAATTCGTATCAATATAAATCAACAAAACACAAATAAAATAATATATATTTGAATGAAAATAAATTTACAAAATACACATAACATAACTAAAATTTGTATTAAAATATATACAAAAATACATAGAAATAATTTGAGTTTGTATGAAAATAGATATACAAAATACACATAAAACTAGGTAAATTTCTTTTGAAATGTATATACAAAATACCCATAAAATATTGTAAATTTGTGTCAAAATATATAAGCAAATACACATAAAATAACGTAAATTTGTATGAAAAATATATACAAAATACACATAGAATAATGTCAATTCGTATCAAAATGAATGAGCAGAATATCAATAAAATAATGTAAATTTGTATGAAAATAAAGATGCAAAATACCCAAAAAATAAAGCATATGTTTATAAAAATACAGATAAAATAATACACATCGAATATATAAATTTGTATTAAAATTAATATACAAAATGCGTATATAATAAGGTAAATTTGTATTGAAAAAATATGCAACATACACGTTTACTCATACAAATTTATATTATTTTATTGGTATTTTGTTTATTTATTTTGATACGAATTACATGATTATATGTGTATTTTGCACATATTTTTTATACGTATTTACATTATTTAATGTGTATTTTGTTTATATATTTTCATACAAATTTACGTTATTATATGTGTATTTGTATAAATATTTTGATACAAATTTACTTTATTTCATGTATTTTGTATATATATTTCAATTCAAATTTAGCTTATTCTGTGTGTATTTTGTATATATTTTCATACAAATTTAATTACTTCTGTGTATTTTTGTAGATAGTTTTATATAAATTTACGTTATTTTATGTGTATTTTGTATATTTATATTTATACAAATACACATTCTTTTATTGGCATTTTGTTTATTTATTTTGATACGAATTTACATTATTTTATGTGTATTTTGTATACATTTTTTATACGTATTTACTTCATTTTATGTGTATTTTCTATATATATTTTTATAGAAATCTACGTTGTTATATGTGTATTCGTATATATATATTTTGAAACAAATTTACATTGTTTTATATGTATTTTGCATATCTATTTCAATACAAATTTACCTTATTGTATGTGTTTTTTGTATATTTATTTTAATACAAATTTAATTTTTTGATGTGTATTTTGTATATAAATAAAAAAATGCGTTATTTTATGGGTATTTTGCTTCTTTATTTTCATACAAATTTACATTATTTTATTAATATTCTGTGTATTTATTTTGATACGATTTTACATTATTCTATTTGTGTTTTGTACATATTTTTTTATACAAATTTACGTTATTTTAAGTGTATTTGTTTATGTATTTTCATTCAAATTTACATTATTTTATGTGTATTTTGTGTATGTATTTCAATACAAATTTACCTAATTTTATGTGTATTTTGTATATTTATTTTCATACAAATTTAAAATATTTTTGTTTATTTTTGTATATAGTTTGATACAAATTTAGGTTATTTTATGTGTATTTTGTATATCTATTTACATACAAATACACATTCTTTTATTGATATTTTGTTTATTTATTTTGACGCGAATTTTATGTGAATTTGTTTTCATTTCATACAAATTTACATTATTTTATGTGTATTTTGTGCATGTATTTAAATACAAATTTAGCTAATTATATGTGTATTTTGTAAATCTATTTTCATACAAATTGAAATTTATTTTTTTGTTTTTTTGTATATATTTTTATTCAAATTTTCGTAATCTTATAAAAATATATATACCAAAAAACACATAAAATATTTAAATTTGCATTGAAATAAATATTCAAAATGCACATACAATAACGTAAATTTGTATTGAAAGAGATATGCAAAAATACATATAAAACAATGTAAATTTGTTTCAAAATATATATACGAATACAAATAAAAAAAACGTAGATTTCTATAAAAATATATATACAAAATACACATAAAATTAAGTAAATACGTATAAAAAAATGAATACAAAATACACATAAAATAATGTAAATTCGAATTAAATTAAATAAACAAAATACCAATAAAAGAATGTGTATTTGGATAAATATAAATATACAAAATACACATACAAAATAAACATAAAAAAAGGTACATTTGTAAAAAAGTATATGTACAAAATACACAAAAAATAATGTAAATTTATATAAAAATATATATACAAATACACATAAAATACCATGAATTTGTATAAAAATATATATTCAAAATAAATATTAAATAATGTAAAAGCGTATAAAAATATATATACAAAGTACATATAAAATAATGTAAATTCGTATCAATATAAATCAACAAAACACAAATAAAATAATATATATTTGAATGAAAATAAATTTACAAAATACACATAACATAACTAAAATTTGTATTAAAATATATACAAAAATACATAGAAATAATTTGAGTTTGTATGAAAATAGATATACAAAATACACATAAAACTAGGTAAATTTCTTTTGAAATCTATATACAAAATACCCATAAAATATTGTAAATTTGTGTCAAAATATATAAGCAAATACACATAAAATAACGTAAATTTGTATGAAAAATATATACAAAATACACATAGAATAATGTCAATTCGTATCAAAATGAATGAGCAGAATATCAATAAAATAATGTAAATTTGTATGAAAATAAAGATGCAAAATACCCAAAAAATAAAGCATATGTTTATAAAAATACAGATAAAATAATACACATCGAATATATAAATTTGTATTAAAATTAATATACAAAATGCGTATATAATAAGGTAAATTTGTATTGAAAAAATATGCAACATACACGTTTACTCATACAAATTTATATTATTTTATTGGTATTTTGTTTATTTATTTTGATACGAATTACATGATTATATGTGTATTTTGCACATATTTTTTATACGTATTTACATTATTTAATGTGTATTTTGTTTATATTTTCATACAAATTTACGTTATTATATGTGTATTTGTATAAATATTTTGATACAAATTTACTTTATTTCATGTATTTTGTATATATATTTCAATTCAAATTTAGCTTATTTTGTGTGTATTTTGTATATATTTTCATACAAATTTAATTACTTCTGTGTATTTTTGTATATAGTTTTATATAAATTTACCTTATTTTATTTGTATTTTGTATATTTATATTTATGCAAATACACATTTTTTTTATTGGTATTTTCTTTATTTATGTTGATAAGAATTTATATTATGTTATGTGTATTTTGTATACATTTTTTATACGTATTTACTTCATTTTATGTGTATTTTGTATACATATATTTATAGAAATCTACGTTATTTTATGTGTATTCGTATATATATTTTGAAGCAAATTTACATTGTTTTATATGTATTTTGCATATCTATTTCAATACAAATTTACCTTATTGTATGTGTTTTTTGTATATTTATTTTAATACAAATTTAATTTTTTGATGTGTATTTTTTTTTTGTATATATATTTTTATATAAAAAATGCGTTATTTATAGGTATTTTGCTTCTTTATTTTCATACAAATTTACATTATTTTATTAATATTCTGTGTATTTATTTTGATACGATTTTACATTATTCTAATTGTGTTTTGTACATTTTTTTTATACAAATTTACGTTATTTTTCGTGTATTTTTTTATGTATTTTCATTCAAATTTACATTATTTTATGTGTATTTTGTGTATGTATTTCAATACAAATTTACCTAATTTTATGTGTATTTTGTATATTTATTTTCATACAAATTTAAAATATTTTTGTTTTTTTTGTATATAGTTTGATACAAATTTAGGTTATTTTATGTGTATTTTGTATATCTATTTACATACAAATACACATTCTTTTATTGATATTTTGTTTATTTATTTTGACGCGAATTTTATGTGAATTTGTTTTCATTTCATACAAATTTACATTATTTTATGTGTATTTTGTGCATGTATTTAAATACAAATTTAGCTAATTATATGTATATTTTGTAAATCTATTTTCATACAAATTGAAATTTATTTTTTTGTTTTTTTGTATATATTTTTATTCAAATTTTCGTAATCTTATAAAAATATACATACCAAAAAACACATAAAATATTTAAATTTGCATTGAAATAAATATTCAAAATGCACATACAATAACGTAAATTTGTATTGAAAGAGATATGCAAAAATACATATAAAACAATGTAAATTTGTTTCAAAATATATATACGAATACAAATAAAAAAAACGTAGATTTATAAAAATATATATACAAAATACACAAAATTAAGTAAATACGTATAAAAAAATACAAAATACATAAAATAATGTAAATTCAATTAAATTAAACAAAATACCAATAAAAGATTGTGTATTTGGATAAATATAAATATACAAAATACACATACAAAATAAACATAAAAAAAAGGTACATTTGTAAAAAAGTATATGTACAAAATACACAAAAAATAATGTAAATTTATATAAAATATATATACAAATACATAAAATACCATGAATTTGTATAAAATATATATTCAAAATAAATATTAAATAATGTAAAGCGTATAAAATATATATACAAGTACATATAAAATAATGTAAATTGTATCAATATAAATCAAATAAACACAAATAAAATAATATATATTTGAATGAAAATAAATATACAAAATACACATAACATAACTAAAATTTGTATTAAAATATATACCAAAATACATAGAAATAATTTGACTTTGTATGAAAATAGATATACAAAATACACATAAAACTAGGTAAATTTCTTTTGAAATCTATATACAAAATACCCATAAAATATTGTAAATTTTTGTCAAAATATATAAGCAAATACACATAAAATAACGTAAATTTGTATGAAAATATATACAAAATACACATAGAATAATGTCAATTCGTATCAAAATGAATGAGCAGAATATCAATAAAATAATGTAAATTTGTATGAAAATAAAGATGCAAAATACCCAAAAATAAAGCATATGTTTATAAAATACAGGTAAAAAATACACATCGAATATATAAATTTGTATTAAAATTAATATACAAAATGCGTATATAATAAGGTACATTTGTATTGAAAAAATATATAACATACACGTTTACTCATACAAATTTATATTATTTTATTGGTATTTTGTTTATTTATTTTGATACGAATTACATGATTATATGTGTATTTTGTACATATTTTATACGTATTTACATTATTTAATGTGTATTTTGTTTATATATTTTCATACAAATTTACGTTATTATATGTGTATTTGTATAAATATTTTGATACAAATTTACTTTATTTCATGTATTTTGTATATATATTTCAATTCAAATTTAGCTTATTTTGTGTGTATTTTGTATATATTTTCATACAAATTTAATTACTTCTGTGTATTTTTGTATATAGTTTTATATAAATTTACGTTATTTTATTTGTATTTTGTATATTTATATTTATACAAATACACATTCTTTTATTGGTATTTTGTTTATTTATTTTGATACGAATTTACATTATTTTATGTGTTTTTTGTATACATTTTTTTATACGTATTTACTACATTTTATGTGTATTTTGTATATATTTTTATAGAAATCTACGTTATTTTATGTGTATTCGTATATATATTTTGAAACAAATTTACATTGTTTTATATGTATTTTGCATATCTATTTCAATACAAATTTATCTTATTGTATGCGTTTTTTGTATATTTATTTTAATACAAATTTAATTTTTTGATGTGTATTTTTGTATATATATATTTTTATATATAAAAAAATGCGTTATTTTATGGGTATTTTGCTTCTTTATTTTCATACAAATTTACATTATTTTATTAATATTCTGTGTATTTATTTTGATACGATTTTACATTATTCTATTTGTGTTTTGTACATATTTTTTATACAAATTTACGTTATTTTAAGTGTATTTGTTTATGTATTTTCATTCAAATTTACATTATTTTATGTGTATTTTGTGTATGTATTTCAATACAAATTTACCTAATTTTATGTGTATTTTGTATATTTATTTTCATACAAATTTAAAATATTTTTTGTTTATTTTTGTATATAGTTTGATACAAATTTAGGTTATTTTATGTGTATTTTGTATATCTATTTTCATACAAATACACATTCTTTTATTGATATTTTGTTTATTTATTTTGACGCGAATTTTATGTGAATTTGTTTTCATTTCATACAAATTTACATTATTTTATGTGTATTTTGTGCATGTATTTAAATACAAATTTAGCTAATTATATGTGTATTTTGTAAATCTATTTTCATACAAATTGAAATTTATTTTTTTGTTTTTTTGTATATATTTTTATTCAAATTTTCGTAATCTTATAAAAATATATATACCAAAAAACACATAAAATATTTAAATTTGCATTGAAATAAATATTCAAAATGCACATACAATAACGTAAATTTGTATTGAAAGAGATATGCAAAAATACATATAAAACAATGTAAATTTGTTTCAAAATATATATACGAATACAAATAAAAAAAACGTAGATTTCTATAAAAATATATATACAAAATACACATAAAATTAAGTAAATACGTATAAAAAAATGTATACAAAATACACATAAAATAATGTAAATTCGAATTAAATTAAATAAACAAAATACCAATAAAAGAATGTGTATTTGGATAAATATAAATATACAAAATACACATACAAAATAAACATAAAAAAAGGTACATTTGTAAAAAAGTATATGTACAAAATACACAAAATAATGTAAATTTATATCAAAATATATATACAAATACACATAAAATACCATGAATTTGTATAAAAATATATATTCAAAATAAATATTAAATAATGTAAAAGCGTATAAAAATATATATACAAAGTACATATAAAATAATGTAAATTCGTATCAATATAAATCAACAAAACACAAATAAAATAATATATATTTGAATGAAAATAAATTTACAAAATACACATAACATAACTAAAATTTGTATTAAAATATATACAAAAATACATAGAAATAATTTGAGTTTGTATGAAAATAGATATACAAAATACACATAAAACTAGGTAAATTTCTTTTGAAATCTATATACAAAATACCCATAAAATATTGTAAATTTGTGTCAAAATATATAAGCAAATACACATAAAATAACGTAAATTTGTATAAAATATACAAAATACACATAGAATAATGTCAATTCGTATCAAAATGAATGAGCAGAATATCAATAAAATAATGTAAATTTGTATGAAAATAAAGATGCAAAATACCCAAAAAATAAAGCATATGTTTATAAAAATACAGATACAAAAATACACATCGAATATATAAATTTGTATTAAAATTAATATACAAAATGCGTATATAATAAGGTAAATTTGTATTGAAAAAATATGCAACATACACGTTTACTCATACAAATTTATATTATTTTATTGGTATTTTGTTTATTTATTTTGATACGAATTACATGATTATATGTGTATTTTGTACATATTTTTATACGTATTTACATTATTTAATGTGTATTTTGTTTATATATTTTCATACAAATTTACGTTATTATATGTGTATTTGTATAAATATTTTGATACAAATTTACTTTATTTCATGTATTTTGTATATATATTTCAATTCAAATTTAGCTTATTTTGTGTGTATTTTGTATATATTTTCATACAAATTTAATTACTTCTGTGTATTTTTGTATATAGTTTTATATAAATTTACGTTATTTTATGTGTATTTTGTATATTTATATTTATACAAATACACATTTTTTATTGGTATTTTGTTTATTTATTTTGATACGAATTTACATTATTTTATGTGTTTTTTGTATACATTTTTTTATACGTATTTACTTCATTTTATGTGTATTTTGTATATATATTTTTATAGAAATCTACGTTATTTTATGTGTATTCGTATATATATTTTCAAACAAATTTACATTGTTTTATATGTATTTTGCATATCTATTTCAATACAAATTTACCTTATTGTATGTGTTTTTGCATATTTATTTTAATACAAATTTAATTTTTTGATGTGTATTTTTTTTTTGTATATATATTTTTATATATAAAAAAATGCGTTATTTTATGGGTATTTTGCTTCTTTATTTTCATACAAATTTACATTATTTTATTAATATTCTGTGTATTTATTTTGATACGATTTTACATTATTCTATTTGTGTTTTGTACATATTTTTTATACAAATTTACGTTATTTTAAGTGTATTTGTTTATGTATTTTCATTCAAATTTACATTATTTTATGTGTATTTTGTGTATGTATTTCAATACAAATTTACCTAATTTTATGTGTATTTTGTATATTTATTTTCATACAAATTTAAAATATTTTTGTTTATTTTTGTATATAGTTTGATACAAATTTAGGTTATTTTATGTGTATTTTGTATATCTATTTTCATACAAATACACATTCTTTTATTGATATTTTGTTTATTTATTTTGACGCGAATTTTATGTGAATTTGTTTTCATTTCATACAAATTTACATTATTTTATGTGTATTTTGTATATGTCTTTAAATACAAATTTAGCTAATTATATGTATATTTTGTAAATCTATTTTCATACAAATTGAAATTTATTTTTTTGTTTTTTTGTATATATTTTTATTCAAATTTTCGTAATCTTATAAAAATATATATACCAAAAAACACATAAAATATTTAAATTTGCATTGAAATAAATATACAAAATGCACATACAATAAGGTAAATTTGTATTGAAAGAGATATGCAAAAATACATATAAAACAATGTAAATTTGTTTCAAAATATATATACGAATACAAATAAAAAAACGTAGATTTCTATAAAAATATATATACAAAATACACATAAAATTAAGTAAATACGTATAAAAAAATGAATACAAAATACACATAAAATAATGTAAATTCGAATTAAAATAAATAAACAAAATACCAATAAAAGAATGTGTATTTGGATAAATATAAATATACAAAATACACATACAAAATAAACATAAAAAAAGGTACATTTGTAAAAAAGTATATGTACAAAATACACAAAAAATAATGTAAATTTATATAAAAATATATATACAAATACACATAAAATACCATGAATTTGTATAAAAATATATATTCAAAATAAATATTAAATAATGTAAAAGCGTATAAAAATATATATACAAAGTACATATAAAATAATGTAAATTCGTATCAATATAAATCAACAAAACACAAATAAAATAATATATATTTGAATGAAAATAAATTTACAAAATACACATAACATAACTAAAATTTGTATTAAAATATATACAAAAATACATAGAAATAATTTGACTTTGTATGAAAATAGATATACAAAATACACATAAAACTAGGTAAATTTCTTTGAAATGTATACAAAATACCCATAAATATTGTAAATTTGTGTCAAAATATATAAAATACACATAAAATAACGTAAATTTGTATGAAAATATATACAAAATACATAGAATAATGTCAATTCGTATCAAAATGAATGAGCAGAATATCAATAAAATAATGTAAATTTGTATGAAAATAAAGATGCAAAATACCCAAAAAATAAAGCATATGTTTATAAAAATACAGGTAAAATAATACACATCGAATATATAAATTTGTATTAAAATTAATATACAAAATGCGTATATAATAAGGTAAATTTGTATTGAAAAAATATGCAACATACACGTTTACTCATACAAATTTATATTATTTTATTGGTATTTTGTTTATTTATTTTGATACGAATTACATGATTATATGTGTATTTTGCACATATTTTTTATACGTATTTACATTATTTAATGTGTATTTTGTTTATATATTTTCATACAAATTTACGTTATTATATGTGTATTTGTATAAATATTTTGATACAAATTTACTTTATTTCATGTATTTTGTATATATATTTCAATTCAAATTTAGCTTATTTTGTGTATTTTGTATATATTTTCATACAAATTTAATTACTTCTGTGTATTTTTGTATATAGTTTTATATAAATTTACGTTATTTTATTTGTATTTTGTATATTTATATTTATACAAATACACATTCTTTTATTGGTATTTTGTTTATTTATTTTGATACGAATTTACATTATTTTATGTGTATTTGTATACATTTTTTTATACGTATTTACTTCATTTTATGTGTATTTTGTATATATATTTTTATAGAAATCTACGTTATTTTATGTGTATTCGTATATATATTTTGAAACAAATTTACATTGTTTTATATGTATTTTGCATATCTATTTCAATACAAATTTACCTTATTGTATGTGTTTTTTGTATATTTATTTTAATACAAATTTAATTTTTTGATGTGTATTTTTGTATATATATTTTTATATATAAAAAAATGCGTTATTTTATGGGTATTTTGCTTCTTTATTTTCATACAAATTTACATTATTTTATTAATATTCTGTGTATTTATTTTGATACGATTTTACATTATTCTATTTGTGTTTTGTACATATTTTTTATACAAATTTACGTTATTTTAAGTGTATTTGTTTATGTATTTTCATTCAAATTTACATTATTTTATGTGTATTTTGTGTATGTATTTCAATACAAATTTACCTAATTTTATGTGTATTTTGTATATTTATTTTCATACAAATTTAAAATATTTTTGTTTATTTTTGTATATAGTTTGATACAAATTTAGGTTATTTTATGTGTATTTTGTATATCTATTTTCATACAAATACACATTCTTTTATTGATATTTTGTTTATTTATTTTGACGCGAATTTTATGTGAATTTGTTTTCATTTCATACAAATTTACATTATTTTATGTGTATTTTGTTCATGTATTTAAATACAAATTTAGCTAATTATATGTATTTTGTAAATCTATTTTCATACAAATTGAAATTTATTTTTTTTTTTTGTATATATTTTTATTCAAAGTTTCGTAATCTTATACAAATATATATACCAAAAAACACATAAAATATTTAAATTTGCATTGAAATAAATATTCAAAATGCACATACAATAACGTAAATTTGTATTGAAAGAGATATGCAAAAATACATATAAAACAATGTAAATTTGTTTCAAAATATATATACGAATACAAATAAAAAACGTAGATTTCTATAAAATATATATACAAAATACACATAAAATTAAGTAAATACGTATAAAAAATGTATACAAAATACATAAAATAATGTAAATTGAATTAAAATAAATAAACAAAATACCAATAAAAGAATGTGTATTTGATAAATATAAATATACAAATACACATACAAAATAAACATAAAATAAGGTAGATTTGTAAAAATATATGTACAAAATACACAAAAATAATGTAAATTTATATAAAATATATACAAATACATAAAATACCATGAATTTGTATAAAATATATATTCAAAATAAATATTAAATAATGTAAAAGCGTATAAAATATATATACAAAGTACATATAATAATGTAAATTGTATCAATATAAATCAACAAAACACAAATAAAATAATATATATTTGAATGAAAATAAATTTACAAAATACACATAACATAACTAAAATTTGTATTAAAATATATACAAAAATACATAGAAATAATTTGAGTTTGTATGAAATAGATATACAAAATACACATAAACTAGGTAAATTTCTTTTGAAATGTATATACAAAATACCCATAAAATATTGTAAATTTGTGTCAAAATATATAAACAAATACATAAAATAACGTAAATTTGTATGAAAATATATACAAAATACATAGAATAATTTCAATTCGTATCAAAATGAATGAGCAGAATATCAATAAAATAATGTAAATTTGTATGAAAATAAAGATGCAAAATAACAAAAAAATTAAATCATATTTTTAAAAAATACAGATAAAAAAATACACATCGAATAATTAAATTTGTATTAAAATTAATATACAAAATGCGTATATAATAAGGTAAATTTGTATTGAAAAATATGCAACATACACGTTTACTCATACAAATTTATATTATTTTATTGGTATTTTGTTTATTTATTTTGATACAAATTACATAATTTTATGTGTATTTTGTACATATTTTTATACGTATTTAAATTAATTAATGTGTATTTTGTTTATATATTTTGATACAAATTTACGTTATTATATGTGTATTTGTATAAATATTTTGATACAATTTACATTTTATTTCATGTATTTTGTATATATATTTCAATTCAAATTTAGCTTATTTAATGTGTATTTTGTATATATTTATATATATATTTAATTATATATGTATTTTGTATATAGTTTTATATAAATTTATATTATTTATATGTGTATATATATATATATATATTTATACAAATACACATTCTTTTATTGGTATTTTGTTTATTTATTTTGATACTAATTTACATTATTTTATGTGTATTTTGTATACATTTTTTATACGTATTTACTTAATTTTATGTGTATTTTGTATATATATTTTTATAGAAATCTACCTTATTTCATGTGTATTCGTATATATATTTTGAAACAAATTTACATTGTTTATATATATTTTGCATATCTGTTTTTGTGTATTCTGTATTTATTTTTGTTATACATAGAATAATGTAAAATCGTATCAAAATAGGTACACAGAATATCAATAAAATAATTTTAATTTGTATGAAAATAAAGATGCAAAATACCCATAAGATAAAGCATTTTTTTTTAAATACATATACAAAAATACACATAGAATAATTAAATTTGTAACATCATTTGATGTGTATTTTGTATATATATTTCTATAGAAATCTACGTTGATTTATGAGTATTCGTATATAGATTTTGATATAAATTTACACTGTTTTATGTGTATTTTGCATATTTTTTCAATACAAATTTACCTTATTGTATATGCATTTTGTATATTAATTTTAATACAAATTTAATTATGCTATGTGTATTTTTGTATATGTATTTTTTAAAAAATATGCTTTATTTTATGGGTATTTTGCATTTTTATTTTCATACAAATTTGCATTATTTTATTTATATTCTGTTTATTTTTTTTAAACAATTTTACATTATTCTATGTGTATTTTGTATATCTATTTTTATACGTATTTACTTAATTTTATGTGTATTTTGTATATATATTTTTATAGAAATCTACGTTATTTTATGTGTATTCGTATATATATTTTGAAACAAATTTACATTGTTTTATATGTATTTTTGCATATCCCTTTCAATACAAGTTTACCTTACTTGTATGTGCATTTTGTATATTTATTTCAATACAAATTTAAATATTTTATGTGTATTTTGGTATATATATTTTTATAAGAAATGCGCTATTTGATGGGAATTTTGCATATTTATTTTCATACAAATTTACATTATTTTATTAATATTCGGTGTATTTATTTTGTTACGATTTCACATTATTGTATTTGTTTTTTGTATATATATTTTTTTTTACATATTTACATTATTTAATGTGTATCTTGCATATATATTTCATACAAATCTATTATCTATTATTTATTTTCATGCAAATACACATTCTTTTCATGATATTTTGTTTATTTATTTTGACACGAATTTACCTAGATATGTATTTTGTATATATATTTTTATACGTATTTACATAATTTCATGTGTATTTTGTATATATATTTCTATAGAAATCTACGTTATTTTATGTGTATTCGTATATATATTTTGAAACAAATTAACTTTGTTTTATATGTATTTTTGAATATCTCTTTCAATACATATTTACCTTACTGTATATGCATTTTGTATATTTATTTCAATACAAATTTAAATATTTTATGTGTATTTTGATATATATATTTTTAAAAAAAATGCGCTATTTTATGGGAATTTTGCATCTTTCTTTTCATACAAATTTACATTATTTTATTGATATTCTGTGTATTTATATTGATAGGATTTTACATTATTCTATTTCTTTTTTGTATATATTTTTTTATACATATTTACATTATTTAATGTGTATCTTGCATATATATTTTATACAAATTTACGTTATTTTAAGAGTATTTGTTTATATATTTTCATTCAAATTTACATTATTTTATGTGTATTTTGTATATGTATTTCAATACAAATTTACCTAATTTTATGTGTATTTTGTATATTTCTTTTCATACAAATTAAAAAAAAATTTGTGTATTTTTGTATATAGTTTTATACAAATTTAGGTTATTTTATGAACGCATTTACATTATTTAATGTGTGTTTTGTATATATATTTTTGTGCAAATTTACTTTATTTTATGTGCATTTTTGTACATATATTTTTTTAGAAATTTGCGTTATTTTATGTGTATTTGTATATGTTTTCTCATACAAATATACATTATTTTATTGCTATTTTGTTTATTTATTTTGATACGAATGAAAATAGATATACAAAATATACATAAAATAAACTAAATTTGTATTAAAATACATATACAAAATACATAAAATAATGTAAATTTGCATCAAAATATTTTAACAGATGCGCATAAAATAACGTAAATCTGTTTTAAAATATACAAAATAACATTAAATAATGTAAATATGTATAAAAAAAATATATACAAAATACAAATAGAATAATGTAAAATCGTATCAAAATAAATACACTGAATATTAATAAAACAATGTAAATTTGTCTGAAAATAAAGATGCAAAATACCCATTAAATAACGCATTTTTATATAAAAATATATATACCAAAATACACATGAAAAAATTATTTTGTATGGAAATACATATACAAAATACACATCAAATAATGTAAATTTGAATGAAAATATATAAACAAATACACTTAAAATAACGTAAATTTGTATAAAATATATATGCAAGATACACATTAAATAATGTAGATGTGTATAAAAAAATATATACAAAAAACAAATAGAATAATGTAAAATCGTATCAAAATAAATACACAGAATATCAATAAAATAATGTAAATTTGTATGAAAATAAAGATGCAAAATTCTCAAAAATTATCGCATTTTTTATAAAAATATATATATCAAAATACACATAAAATATTTAAATTTGTATTGAAATAAATATACAAAATGCATATACAATAAGGTAAATTTGTATTGAAAGAGATATTCAAAAATACATATAAAACAATGTAAATTTGTTTCAAAATATATATACGAATACACATAAAATAAAGTAGATTTCTATAGTAATATATATACAAAATACATATGAAATTATGTAAATACGTATAAAAATATTTATACAAAATACATATCAAATAATGTAAATTCGTGTCAAAATAAATAAACAAAATATCATGAAAAGAATGTGTATTTGTATGAAAATAGATAATAGATAATAAATTTGTATAAAATATATATGCAAGATACACATAAAATAATGTAAATATGTATAAAAAAGTATATACAAAAAAAAATAGAATAATGTAAAATCGTACCAAAATAAATACACCGAATATTAATAAAATAATGTAAATTTGTATGAAAATAAAGATGTAAAATTCATATAAAATAGCGCATTTCTTATAAAAATATATATACCAAAATACACATAATATATTTAAATTTGTATTGAAATAAATATACAAAATACACATACAATAAGGTAAATTTGTATTGAAAGAGATATGCAAAAATACATATAAAACAATGTAAATTTGTTTCAAAATATATATACGAATACAAATAAAAAAACGTAGATTTCTATAAAAATATATATACAAAATACACATAAAATTAAGTAAATACGTATAAAAAATGTATACAAAATACACATAAAATAATGTAAATTCGAATTAAAATAAATAAACAAAATACCAATAAAAGAATGTGTATTTGGATAAATATAAATATACTAAATACACATACAAAATAAACATAAAATAAGGTAGATTTGTAATAAAATATATGTACAAAATACACATAAAATAATGTAAATTTATATGAAAATATATATACAAATACACATAAAATACCATGAATCTGTATAAAAATATATATTCAAAATAAATATTAAATAATGTAAAAGCGTATAAAATATATATACAAAGTACATATAAAATGAAAATTAAGATGCAAAATACCTATAAAATAACGCATTTTTTATAAAATTATTGATACCAAAATACACATAAAATATTTGAACTTGTATTAAAATAAATATACAAAATGCACATACAATAAGGTAAATTTGTATTGAAATAGATATGCAAAATACATATAAAATAATGTAAATTTGTTTCAAAATATATATACGAATACACATAAAATAACGTAGATTTCTATAAAAATACATATACAAAATACACATAAAATTAAGTAAATACGTATAAAAAAATGTACACAAAATACACATAAAATAATGTAAATTCGTATAAATGTAAATAAAAAATATACCAATAAAAGAATGTGTATTTGTATAAATATAAATATACAAAATGCACATAAAATAACGTAAATTTATATAAAACTATATACATAAAATGACGCAAATTTCTATAAAAATATATGTACAAAAATGAACATTAAATAAATTTGCATAAAAATATATATACAAAACACATATTAGATAATGTAAATGAGTATAAAAATATGTATACAAAATACCTATGAAATAATCTAAATTCGTATCGAATTAAATTAAGAAATACCAATAAAATAATGTAATTTTGGATGAAAATATATATACAAAATACACATAAAATAACTTAAATACAAATACAAATATACACATAAAATAATTTAAAATTGAATGAAATAAATATACAAAATAAACATAAAATAAGGTAAATTTGTAATGAAATATATGAAAAAATACACATAAAATAATATAAATTTGTATGAAAATATATATACAAATACACATTAAATAACATGAATTTGTATAAAATTTGTATCAAAATATATACTTATACACACAATAAAATAACGTAATTTTTTTTATGAAAATGTATATACAAAATACACATAAAATAATTTAAATACGTAGAAAAATATATATACAACAAACACATAAAATAATGTAAATATGTATGAAAATATATAAACAATTACACATAAAATAATGTAAATTTGGATAAAATATATATCATAAAATAATGTAAATTCGTATCAAAATAAATAAACAAAATACCAATAAAAGAATGTGCATTTGTATGAATATAAATATACAAAATACACATAAAATAACGTAAATTTATATAAAACTATATACAAAAATACACAGAAGTAATTAAATTTGTATGAAAATATATACAAAATACACACGAAATAAGCTAAATTTGAATTGAAATATATATACAAAATACATGAAATAAAGTAAATTTGTATCAAAATATTTATACAAATACACATATAATAACGTAAATTTGTATGAAAATATATAAACAAAATACACATTAAATAATGTAAATACGTATAAAAAAAATATGTTCAAAATATACATATAATCATGTAATTCGTATCAAAATAAATAAACAAAATACCAATAAAATAATATAAATTTGTATGAGTAAACGTGTATGTTGCATATTTTTTCAATACAAATTTACCTTATTATATGCGCATTTTGTATATTAATTTTAATACAAATTTAATTATTATATGTGTATTTTTGTATATGTATTTTTATAAAAATATGCTTTATTTTATGGGTATTTTGCATCTTTATTTTCATACAAATTTACGTTATTTTATTGATATTCTGCTCATTCATTTTGATACGATTTGACATTATTATATGTGTATTTTGTAAATATTTTTCATACAAATTTACGTTATTTTATGTGTTATTTTATTGTATATATTTTGACACAAATTTACAATATTTTATGGGTATTTTGTATATATATTTCAAAAGAAATTTACCTAGTTTTATGTGTATTTTGAATATCTATTTTCATACAATCTCAAATTATTTTTATGTATTTTTGTATATATTTCAATACAAATTTTTGTTATGTTATGTGTATTTTGTAAATCTATTTTCATTCAAATATATATTATTTTATTGGTATTTTGTTGATTTATATTGATACGAATTTACATTATTTTATATGTACTTTTTATATATATTTTTATACGCATTTACATTATTTAATATTTATTTTGAATACATTATTTTATGTGTATTTGTATATATATTTTTATATAAATTTACATTATTTTATGTGTATTTTGTACATATATTTCATTACAAATTTACCTTATTTTATGTTTATTTTGTATGTGTATTTTGTACATTTATACACGTTTACTCATACAAATTTATATTATTTTATTGGTATTTTGTTTATTTATTTTGATACGAATTACATGATTATATGTGTATTTTGTACACATTTTTTTATACGTATTTACATTATTTAATGTGTATTTTGTTTATATATTTTCATACAAATTTACGTTATTATATGTGTATTTGTATAAATATTTTGATACCAATTTACTTTATTTCATGTATTTTGTATATATATTTCAATTCAAATTTAGCTTATTTTGTGTGTGTTTTGTATATATTTTCGTACAAATTTAATTACTTCTGTGTATTTTTGTATATAGTTTTATATAAATTTACGTTATTTTATGTGTATTTTGTATATTTATATTTATTTTAATACACATTCTTTTATTGGTATTTTGTTTATTTATTTTGATACGAATTTACATTATTTTATGTGTATTTTGAATACATTTTTTATACGTATTTACTTCATTTTATGTGTATTTTGTATATATATTTTTATAGAAATCTACGTTATTTTATGTGTATTCGTATACATATTTTGAAACAAATTTACATTGCTTTATATGTATTTTGCATATCTATTTCAATACAAATTTACCTTATTGTACATATAAAACAATGTAAATTTGTTTCAAAATTTATGTACGAATACACATAAAATAACGTAGATTTCTATAAAAATATATATACAAAATACACATAAAATTAAGTAAATACGTATAAAAAAATGTAAACAATATACACATAAAATAATGTAAATTCGAAACAAAATAAATAAACAAAATACCAATAAAAGAATGTGTATTTGTATAAATATAAATGTACAAAATACACATACAAAATAAACATAAAATAAGGTAAATTTGTAATGAAATATATATACAAAATACACATAAAATAATGTAAATTTATATGAAAATATATATACAAATACACATAAAATACCATGAATTTGTATAAAATTATACACTCAAAATAAATATTAAATAATGTAAATGCGTATAAAAATATATATACAAAGTACATATAAAATAATGTAAATTCGTATCAATATAAATTAGCAAAATACCAATAAAATAATATATATTTGAATGAAAATAGATTTACAAAATACACATAACCTAACTAAAATTTGTATTGAAATATATACAAAAATACATAAAAATAATTTGAGTTTGAATGAAAATAGATATTCAAAATACACATAAAACTAGGTAAATTTCTTTCGGAATATATATACAAAATACCCATAAAATGTTGTAAATTTGTGTCAAAATATATAAACAAATACACATAAAATAACGTAAATTTGTATGAAAAATATATAGAAAATACACATAGAATAATGTCAAATCGTATCAAAATGAATGAGCAGAATATCAATAAAATAACGTAAATTTGTATGAAAATAAAGATGCAAAATACCCATAAAATAAAGCATATTTTTATAAAAATACATATTGAAAAATACACATAGAATAATTAAATTTGTATTAAAATTAATATACAAAATGCATATACAATAAATTTAAATTTGATTATATTAAATGAAATAAATATACAAAATAAACATAAAATAAGGTAAATTTGTAATAAAATATATGTAAGAATACACATAAAATAATATAAATTTGTATGAAAATATATATACAAATACATATAAAATAACATGAATTTGTATAAAATTTGTTTCAAAATATATACGAATACACACAATAAAATAACGTAAATTTTTATGAAAATGTATATATAAAATACACATAAAATAGTTTAAATACGTAGAAAAATATATATACAAAATACACATAAAATAATGTAAATTAGTAAAAAATTAAATACACAAAATTCCAATAAAAGAATGTATATTTGTAGGAAAATATATATACAAAAAACAAATAAAATAACTAAAATTTGTATAAAAATATATACAAAAATACACAAAAATAGTTTAAATTTGTTTGAAAATAGATATGCAAAATACACATAAAGTTAGGCAAATTTGTATTGAAATACATATACAACCCTCACATAAAATAATGTAAATTTGTATGAAAATATATAAACAAATACATATAAAATCACGTAAATTTGGATAAAATATATATATACCAAATATACATTAAATATTCTAAATATGTATAAAAATATATTATATTATATATATTTTTATTGATATTTGCGTTATTTATGTGTATTTTGTATATGTTTTCTCATAGAAATTTACATTATTTTATTGGTATTTTGTCTATTTATTTTGATACGAATTACATGATTATTTGTGTATTTTTTACATTTTTTTATACGTATTTACATTATTTAATGTATATTTTGTTTATATATTTTTTTACAAATTTACGTTATTATATGTGTATTTTTATAAGTATTTTGATAAAAATTTACATTATTTTATGTATTTTGTATATATATTTCAATTCAAATTTAGCTTATTTTATGTGTATTTTGTATATCTATTTTAATACAAATTTAATTACTTTTATGTATTTTTATACATAGTTTTATATAAATTTACGTTATTTTATGTGTATTTTGTATATTTATATTTATAAAAAAAACTTTTATTAGTATTTTGTTTATTTATTTTGATACGAGTTTACATTATTTTATGTGTATTTTGTATACATTTTTTATACGTATTTACTTAATTATATGTGTATTTTGGATATATATTTTTATATAAATCTACGTTAATTTAGGTGTATTCCTTTATATATTTTGAAACAAATTTACATTGTTTTATATGTATTTTGCGTATCTATTTCAATACAAATTTACCTTATTGTATGTGCATTTTGTATACTTATTTTAATACAAAATCAGATATTTTATGTGTTTTCGTATATATATTTTTATAAAATGCATTATTTATGGTATTTGCATCTTAATTTTCATACAAATTTACATTATTTTATTAATATTTATATTATTCTATTTGTGTTTTGTAAATATGTATAAAAAATATATATACAAAACACAAATAGAATAATGTAAAATCGTATCATAATAAATACATAGAATGTAAATAAAATAATGTAAATTTGTATGAAAATAAAGATGCAAAATACCCATAAAATAACGCATTTTTTATAAATATAAAAAATACACATGACATGATCTAAATATTTATATATATATATATATATATATATATATATATATATATATATATATATATATATATATATATATATATATATATATATATATATATATATATATATATATATATATATATATATATATATATATACAAAATACACATTAGATAATGTAAACTCGTGTCAAAATAAATAAACAAAATATCAATAAAAGAATGTGTATTTGTATGAAAAAATATATACAAAATACACATAAGTTAACATAAATTTGTGAAAAACTATAGACAAAAATACACAAAAATAATTTAAATTTGTATGAAAATAAATATACAAAATACACATAAAATTCGGTAAATTTGTATTGAAATACATATACAAAATACACATAAAATAATGTAAATTTGAATGAAAATACATAAACAAATACAATTAAAATAACGTAAATTTGAATTAAAAAATATATACAAAACACAAATAGAATATTGTAAAATCGTATCAAAATAGATACACAGAATATTAATAAAATAATGTAAATTTGTATGAAAATAAAGATGCAAAATACCCATAAAATAACGCATTTTTCTATAGAAATATTTTTATACAAAAATACACATAAAAAAATTAATTTGTATTAAAATAAATATACAAAATACACATACAATAAGGTAAATCTGTATTGAAATAGATATGCAAAATACACATCAATAATGTAAATTTGTATCAAAATATATATACGAATACTCATAAAATAGAGTAAATTTCTATGAAACTAAAATAATGTAAGTTTGTATGAAAATAAAGATGCAAAATTCCCATAAAATAGCGCATTTCTTATAAAAATATATATACCAAAATACACATAAAATATTTAAATTTGTATTGAAATAAATATACAAAATGCACATACAATAAGGTAAATTTATATTGAATTTTCATTTTTTTAGGTGATTTTGATATATATATTTTTATACTTATTTACATAATTTTATATGTATTTTCAATATATATTTTCATAGAAATTTACTCTATATGTATATGTATAGAAAATACACATGAAATAATCTAAATTCGTATCGAAAAAAATGAACAAAATACCGATAAAATAATGTAATTTTCAATGAAAATATATATAGAAAATACACATAAAAGAACGTATTTACAAATAAATATATACACATAAAATAATTTGAATTTGAATGAAAATAGATATAAAAATAAACATAAAATAAGGCAAATTTGTAATGAAATATATATACAAAATACACATAAAATAATGAAGATTTGTTTCAAAATATATATACGAATACACTTAAAATAACGTAGAATTCTATAGAAATATACACATGAAATGATGTAAATACGTATAAAAATATATATACAAAATACACATTAAATAATGTAAATTCGTGACAAAATAAATAAGGAAAATATCAATAAGAGAATGTGTATTTGTATGAAAATACATATATAAAATACACATAAAATAACGTAAATTTGTATAAAACTATATATAAAAATACACAAAAATATATTAAATTTGTATGAAAATAAATATACAAAATACACATAAAATTAGGTAAATTTGTATTGAAATACATATACAAAATACACATAAAATAATGTAAATTTTAATGAAAATATATAAACAAATACACTTAAATTAACGTAAATTTGTATAAAATATATATACAAAATACTCATTAAATAATGTAAATATGTATAAAAAATATATATACAAAACACAAATAGAATAATGTAAAATCGTATAAAAAAAATACACAGAATGTTAATAAAATAATGTAAATTTGTATGGAAATAAAGATGCAATATACCCATAAAATAACGCATTTTTTTTATAAAAATATATTTACAAAAATACACATAAAAAAATTAATTTGTAATAAAATAAATATACAAAATATACATACAATAAGATAAATCTGTATTGAAATAGATATACAAAATACATATAAAACAATGTAAATTTGTTTCAAAATATATATACGAATACACATAAAATAACATAGATTTCTATAAAAATATATATTCAAATAAATAAATGAATAAATGAAGTAAATACGTATAAAAAAATGTAAACAAATTACACATAAAATAATGAAAATTCGTATCAAAATAAATAAACAAAATACCAAAAAAAGAATGTGTATTTGTATAAATATAAATATACAAAATACACATAAAATAACGTATATTTGTATAAAACTATATACAAAAATACACAGAAGTAATTAAATTCGTATGAAAATAGATATACAAAATACAGATAAAATAAGCTAAATTTGAAAGGAAATATATATACAAAATACATGAAATAAAGTAGATTTGTATCAAAATATTTATACAAATACACATATAATAAATTTGTTTCAAAATATATATACGAATACACATAAAATAACGTAGATGTGTATAAAAATATATATACAAAATACACATAAAAATGAAGTAAATACGTATAAAAAAATGTATACAAATTACACATAAAATAATGTAAAATCGTAGCAAAATAAATAAACAAAATACCAAAAAAAGAATGTGTATTTGTATAAATATAAATATACAAAATACACATAAAATAACGTAAATTTGTATAAAACTATATACAAAAATACACAAAAGTAATTAAATTTGTATGAAAATAGATATACAAAATACACACAAAATAAGCTAAATTTTAATTGAAATATATATATACAAAATACATAAAATAAAGTAAATTTGTATCAAAATATTTATACAAATACACATATAATAAGGTAAATTTGTATGAAAATATATAAACAAATACACATTAAATAATGTAAATACGTATAAAAAATATGTACAAAATACACATATAATCATGTAATTCGTATCAAAATAAATAAACAAAATACCAATGAAATAATATAAATTTGTATGAAAAAACATACACAAAAAACACATAAAATAACGCAAATTTCTATGAAAATATATGTACAAAAATGCACATCAAATAAATTTGCATAAAAATATGAGTATAAAAAAAATATGAGTATAAAAATATGTATAAAAAATACCTATGAAATAATCTAAATTCGTATCGAATTAAATTAAGAAAATACCAATAAAATAATGTAGTTTTGGATGAAAATATATATAGAAAATACACATAAAACAACCTAAATACAAATACAAATATACACATAAAATAATTTAAAATTGAATGAGATAAATATACAAAATAAACATAAAATAAGGTAAATTTGTAATGAAATATATGTAAAAATACACATAAAATAATATAAATTTGTATCAAAATACATATATACAAATACACATTAAATAACAAGAATTTGTATAAAATTTGTATCAAAATATATACCAATACACACAATAAAATAACGTATCAAAATAAATAAACAGAATATCAATAAAATAATGTAAATTTGTATGAAAATAAAAATTAAAAATATCCATATAATAGCGCATATTTGCATAAAAATATATATACAAAAATACATATAAAATAATTAAATTTGTATTAAAATAAATATACAAAATGCACGTACAATAAAGTAAATTTGTATTGAAATAGATATGTAAAATACACATCAATAATGTAAATTTGTATCAAAATATATATACGAATACTCATAAAATAGAGTAAATTTCTATGAAAATAAAATAATGTAAGTTTGTATGAAAATAAAGATGCAAAATTCCCATAAAATAGCGCATTTCTTATAAAAATATATATACCAAAATACACATAAAATATTAAAATTTGTATTGAAATAAATATACAAAATGCACATACAATAAGGTAAATTTGTATTGAAAGAGATATGCAAAAATACATATAAAACAATGTAAATTTGTTTCAAAATATATATACGAATACAAATAAAATAACGTAATTTCTATAAAAATATATATACAAAATACACATAAAATTAAGTAAATACGTATAAAAAAATGTATACAAAATACACATAAAATAATGTAAATTCGAATTAAAATAAATAAACAAAATACCAATAAAAGAATGTGTATTTGGATAAATATAAATATACAAAATACACATACAAAATAAACATAAAATAAGGTAGATTTGTAATAAAATATATGTACAAAATACACATAAAATAATGTAAATTTATATGAAAATATATATACAAATACTCATAAAATACCATGAATTTGTATAAAAATATATATTCAAAATAAATATTAAATAATGTAAATGCGTATAAAAATATATATACAAAGTACATATAAAACAATGTAAATTCGTATACAAAATACACTTAAAATAATCTAAATTTGAATGAAAATATATAAACATATAGACTTAAAATTACGTAAATTTGTATCAAATATATATACAAAAAACACATTAAATAATGTAAATATGTATAAAAAAATATATACAAAACACAAATAAAATAATATAAAATCGTATCAAAATAAATACAGAAAATATTAGTAAAATAATGTAAATTTGTATGAAAATTAAGATGCAAAATACATATAAAATAACGCATTTTTTATAAAAATATATATACGAAAAAACATAAAATATTTGATTTTGTATTAAAATAAATAGATATACAAAATACACATAAAATAAGCTAAATTTGAATTGAAATATATATACAAAATACATAAAATGATGTAAATTTGTACCAAAATACCTATACAAATACACATATAATAACGTAAATTTGTATAAAAATATATAAACAAAATACACATTAAATAATGTAAATACGTATAAAAAAAATGTAAAAAATACACAAATAATCATGTAATTCGTATCAAAATAAACAGACAATATACCAATAAAATAATGTAAATTTCTATGAGAAAACATATAAAAAATACACATAATTAACGCAAATATCAATAAAAATATATATAATATAATATATTTTATACATATAAAAAATTAATGTATATATATATATATATATATATATATATATATATATATATATATATATATATATATATATATATATATATATATATATATATATATATATATATATATATATATATATATATATATATATATATATATATATATATATATATATATATATATATATATATATATATATATATATATATATATATATATATATATATATATATATATATATATATATATATATATATTTATATATTTTGTATATATTTTTATACAAATTTTAGTTATTTTATTTGTTTTTGTATATATATTTTCCTACAAATATACATTCTTTGATTGAATTTTGTGTATTTAATTTTTACGAATTTACATTATTTTATGTGTATTTTGTATATATATTTATCAACGTATTTAAACTATTTTATGTGTATTTTATATACACATATTCATAAAAATATACTTTATATTATTGTGTGTATTCGTATATATTTTGAAACAAATTTTATACAAATTCATGTTATTTTATGTGTATTTGTATATATTTTCATACAAATTTATATTATTTTATGTGTATTCTTACATATATTTTATTACAAATTTACCTTATTTTATGTTTATTTTGTATATTTATTTCATTCAATTTTAAATTATTTAATGTGTATATTTGTATTTGTATTTAGGTTATTTTATGTGTGTTTTCTATATATATTTTCATCCAAAATTACATTATTTTATTGTTATTTTCTTAATTTAACTCGATACGAATTTAGATTATTTCATAGGTATTTTGTATACATATTTTTATACTCATTTACATTATCTAATGTGTGTTTTGTATATATTTTTTTATTCAAACTAATTTTATGTGCATTTTTGTACATATAATTTTATAGAAACTTAAAACGTTATTTTATGTGTATTTTGTATATGTTTTCTCATACAAATTTACATTATTTAATTAGTTTTTTGTTTATTTATTTTGATACGAATGACTTGATTATTTGTGTATTTTGTAAATATTTTTTATACGTATTTACATTACTTAATGTGTATTTTGTTTATATATTTTTTACAAATTTACGTTATTATATGTGTATTTGTTAAAAATATTTTGAAACGAATTTACTTTATTTTATGTATTTTGTATATATATTTCAATTCAAATTTAGTTTATTTTGTGTCTATTTTGTATATCTATTTTCATACAAATTTACGTTATTTTATGTGCATTTTGTATATTTATATTTATACAAATACACATTCTCTTATTGGTATTTTGTTTATTTATATTTATACGAATTTACATTATTTTATGTGTATTTTGTATACATTTTTGATTCGTATTTACTTAATTTTATTTGTATTTTGTATATATATATATATATATATATATATATATATATATATATATATATATATATATATATATATATATATATATATATATATATCTATATATAGATTTATATATATATATATATATATATATATATATATATATATATATATATATATATATATATATATATATATATATATATATATATATATATATATATATATATATATATAGAAATCTACGTTATTTTATGTGTATTCGTATATATATTTTGAAACAAATTTACATTGTTTTATATGTATTTTGCATATCTATTTCAATACAAATTTACCTTATTGTATGTGCATTTTGTATATTTATTTTAATACAAATTCAAATATTTTATGTGTATTTTGGTATATATAATTTTATAAAAAATGCGTTATTTTATAGTTTTTTTGCACCTTAGTTTTCATACAAATGTACAATATTTTATTAATATTCTGTGTATATATTTTGATACGATTTTATATTATACTATTTGTGTTTTGTATATATTTTTTTATACATATTTTCATTATTTAATGAGTATTTTTTATATATATTTTATACAAATTAACGTTATTTTAAGTGTATTTGTAAATTTAATTGAAATTTACATTATTTTAAGTGTATTTTGTATATGTATTTCAATACAAATTTACCTAATTTTATGTGTAATTTGTATATTTATTTTCATACAAATTTAAATTATTTCTGTGTTTTTTTGTATATACATATAGAGTAAATTTCTATGAAAATATATATTCAAAATACATATAAAATTATGTAAATAAGTATAAAAATATATATATCAAATACACCTAAAAAAATGAAAATTCGTATCAAAATAAATAAACAAAATTCCGATAAAAGAACGTATATTTGTAGGAAAATAAATATACAAAATACACATAAAATTACGAAAATCTGAATAAAAATATATACAAAAAAAAAAAAATTCAATTTGTATGAAAATAGATATACAAAATACACATATAATTAGTTAAATTTGTATTTAAATACATGTACAAAATACACATAAAATAATGTAAATTTGTATGAAATGAAAACAAATTCACATAAAATAACGTACATTTGTATAAAATAGATATACAAAATATACATAGAATAATGTAAAATCGTATCAAATTAAATACACAGAATATCAATAAAATAATGTAATTTTGTATGAAAATAAAGATGCAAAATACCCATAATATAAAGCATATTTTTTTTAAAATACATATACAAGAATACACATAGAATAATTAAATTTGTATTAAAATTAATATACAAAATGCACGTACAATAAGGTAAATTTGTATTGAAAAAATATACAAAATGCACATAAAACAATGTATATTTGTTTCAAAATATATATACGAATACACATAAAATAACGTATATTTCTATAGAAATATATATACAAAATACACATGAAATGACGTAAATACGTATAAAAATATATATACCCAATACACATTAAATAATGTAAACTCGCAACAAAATATATAAACAAAATATCAATAAAAGAATGTGTATTTGTATGAAAA
Source organism: Eriocheir sinensis (assembly GCF_024679095.1). NCBI lineage: Eukaryota > Metazoa > Arthropoda > Malacostraca > Decapoda > Varunidae > Eriocheir > Eriocheir sinensis. Next base: position 175,232 of record NW_026111671.1, read on the forward strand.
TAGATATACAAAATACACATAAAATATTGTAAATTTGTATAAAACTCTATTCAAAAATACACAAAAATAATTTGAATTTGTATAAAAATATATATACAAAATACACATAAAACTAGTTAAATTTCTATTGAAATACATATACAAAATACACATAAAATAATGTAAATTTTAATGAAAATATATAAACAAATACACTTAAAATAACGTAAATTTGTATGAAATATATATAGAAAATACACATTAAATAATGTAATTATGTATAAAAAAAATATATATACAAAACACAAATAGAATAATGTAAAATAGTATCAAAATAAATACACAGAATATTAATAAAATAATGTAAATTTGTATGAAAATAAAGATGCAAAATACCCATAAAACAACGCATTTTTCATGAAAATATATATACCAAAATACACATATAATATTTAAATTTGTATTACAATAAATATACAAAATGCACATACAATAAGGTAAATTTGTATTGAAATAGATATGCAAAATACACATAAAACAATGTAATTTTGTTTCAAAATATAAAAATACACATAAAACAATGTAATTTTGTTTCAAAATATATATACGAATACAGATAAAATAACGTAGATTTCTATAAAAATATATATACAAAATACATATAGAATCTAAATTCGTATCGAGTTAAATTAAGAAAATAACAATAAAATAATGTAATTTTGGATGAAAATATATATAGAAAACACACATAAAATAACCTAAATACAAATACAAATATACACATTAAATAATTTAAAATTGAATGAAATAAATATACAAAATAAACATAAAATAAGGTAAATTTGTAATAAAATATATGTAAGAATACACATAAAATAATATAAATTTGTATGAAAATATATATACAAATACACATAAAATAACATGAATTTGTATAAAATTTGTTTCAAAATATATACGAATACACACAATAAAATAACGTAAATTTTTATGAAAATGTATATATAAAATACACATAAAATAGTTTAAATACGTTGAAAAATATATATATATACACATAAAATAATGTAAATTCGTAAAAATTAAATACACAAAATTCCAATAAAAGAATGTATATTTGTAGGAAAATATATATACAAAAAACAAATAAAATAACTAAAATTTGTATAAAAATATATACAAAAATACACAAAAATAATTTAAATTTGTTTGAAAATAGATATGCAAAATACACATAAAGTTAGGCAAATTTGTATTGAAATACATATACAAAACTCACATAAAATAATGTAAATTTGTATGAAAATATATAAACAAATACATATAAAATAACGTAAATTTGGATAAAATATATATATACAAAATATACATTAAATATTTTAAATATGTATAAAAATATATTATATTATATATATTTTTATTGATATTTGCGTTATTTATGTGTATTTTGTATATGTTTTCTCATAGAAATTTACATTATTTTATTGGTATTTTGTCTATTTATTTTGATACGAATTACATGATTATTTGTGTATTTTTTACATTTTTTTATACGTATTTACATTATTTAATGTGTATTTTGTTTATATATTTTTATACAAATTTACGTTATTATATGTGTATTTGTATAGGTATTTTGATTCAAATTTACATTATTTTATGTATTTTGTATATATATTTCAATTCAAATTTAGCTTATTTTATGTGTATTTTGTATATCTATTTATTTTAATACAAAATCAAATATTTTATGTTTTTTCGTATATATATTTTTATAAAAAATGCGTTTTTTTATGGGTATTTTGCATCTTAATTTTCATACAAATTTGCATTATTTTATTGATATTTTCTGTATCTATTTTGATACGATTTTACATTATTTTATTTGTGTTTTGTATATATTTTTTATACATATTTACATTATTTAATGTTTTTTTGTATATATATTTGATACAAATTTACGTTATTTTAAGTCTATATGTCTATATATTTTCATTCAAATTTACATTATTTTATGTGTATTTTGTATATGTATTTCAATACAAATTTACCTATTTTTATATATTTTTTTTTGTATATTTATTTTCATACAAGTTTAAATTATTTTTTGTGTATTTTTGTATATAGTTTTATACAAATTTAGGTTATTTTATGTGTATTTTGTATATCTATTTTCATACAAATACACATTCTTTTATTGATATTTTGTTTATTTATATTGACACAATTAACATTATTTAATGTGTACTTTGTATATATATTTTTACGTATTTACATTATTTCATATGTATTTTGTATATATATTTCTATAGAAATCTGCGTATTTTATGTGTATTTGTATATATATTTTGAAACAAATTTACATTGTTTTATGTGTATTTTGTACATATTTTTCAATACAAATTTACCTTATTGTATGTTTATTTTGTATGTGTATTTTGTATATTTATATTTATACCAATACACATTCTTTTATTGGTATTTTGTTTATTTATTTTGTTTAAATTTACATTATTTTATGTGTATTTTGTTTTACATTTTTTATACAAATTTACTTAATTTTATGTGTATTTTATATATATATTTTATAGAAATTTACATTATTTTATGTGTATTCGTATATATATTTTGAAACAATTTACATTGTTTTATATGTATTTTTTATTATCACTTTCAATATAATTTTAAATTATTTTATGTTAATTTTGTATATTTATTTAAATAAAAATTTAAATATTATATTTCTATTTTGTTATATATATTTTTATAATAATAAAAAAAATATAAAAAAAATAATGTAAATTTGTATGAGAATTCATATATAAATACATATAAAATAACATTAATTTCTATAAAAATATATTTCCAAAAATATTTATTGTATATTTTGTATATATATATTTTATCCAAATTTAATTATTTTATATGTATTTATTTATATATTTTTATACAAATATACATTATTATATGGATATTTTGTATCTGTATTTTCATACAAATTTACTTAACTTTATGTGTATTTTACATATCTATTTTGATATGATTTAACATTATTCTATGTGTATTTTGTATATATTTTTATACAAATTTACATTATTTTATTGTTCATTTTGTATATATATTTTATCCAAATTTACATTCTTTTATTGTAATTTTGTTTATTTAATTTTTGATATATTTACATTATTTTATGTGTTTTTTGTATATATATTTTCTACGTATTTAAATTATTTTATGTGTATTTTGTATATACATTTTCATAAAATTTACGTTATTTTATTGTGTGTATAAGTATATATTTTGATACAAATTTTATACAAATTCATGTTATTTAATGTGTATTTGTATATATATTTTCATACAAATTTATATTATTTTATGTGTATTTTTCATATATTTCATTACAAATTTACCTTATTTTATGTTTTTTGTATATTTATTTCATTCAATTTTAAATTATTTTATGTGTATATTTGTATTTGTATTTAGGTTATTTTATGTGTTTTGTATATATTTTTCATCCAAAATTACATTATTATATTGGTATTTTCTTAATTTAATTCGATACGAATTTAGATTATTTCATAGGTATTTTGTATACATATTTTATACTCATTTACATTATCTAATGTGTGTTTTGTATATATTTTTATGCAAATTTATTTTATGTTCATTTTGTACATATATTTTTATAGAAATTTAATTTACGTTATTTTATGAGTATTTTGTATATGTTTTCTCATACAAATTTACATTATTTAATTATTTTTTTGTTTATTTATTTTGATACGAATGACTTGATTATTTGTGTATTTTGTAAATATTTTTTTATACGTATTTACATTACTTTATGTGTATTTTGTTTATATATTTTTTTACAAATCACGTTATTATATGTATTTATATATTTTTGAAACAAATTTACATTATTTTATGTATTTTGTATATATTTCAATTCAAATTTAGCTTATTGTGTGCATTTTGTATATATTTTCATACAAATTCAATTATGTGTATTTTGTATTAATAATTTTATACAAATTTACGTTATTTAATGTGTATTTTGTATATTTATATTTATAAAAATACACATTCATTTATTGATATTTTGTTTATTTATATTTATACGAATTTACATTATTTTATGTGTATTTTGAATACATTTTTTATACGTATTTACTTAATTTGATGTGTATTTTTATAGAAATCTACGTTATTTTATGTGTATTCGTATATATATTTTAAGACAAATTTACACTGTTTTATATGTATTTTGCATATCTATTTCAATACAAATTTACCTTATTGTATGTGCATTTTGTATATTTATTTTAATACAAATTCAAATATTTTATGTGTATTTTGGTATGTATAATTTTATAAAAAATGCGTTATTTTATAGGTATTTTGCATCTTAATTTTCAAACAAATCTACATTATTTTATTAATACTCTATGTATATATTTTGATACGATTTTATATTATTCTATTTGTGTTTTGTATATATTTTTTTATACATATTTATATTATTTAATGTGTATTTTTTATATATATTTTATACAAATTTACGTTATTTTAAGTGTATTTGTTTATATATTTTCATTCAAATTTACATGATTTTTAGTGTATTTTGTATATGTATTTAAATACAAATTTAATTATTTTATGTGTATTTTGTATATTTATTTTCATACAAATTTAAATTATTTTTGTGTATTTTTGTATATACATATAGAGTAAATTTCTTATGAAAATATATATACAAAATACATATAAAATTATTTAAATTTCCATTGAAAAATATATATACAAATGCACATACAATAATGTAAATTTGTATTGAAAGAGATATGCAAAATACATAAAACAATGTAAATTTGTTTCAAAATATATATACGAATACAAATAAAAAACGTAGATTTGAAAAAAAATATATACAAAATACATAAAATTAATTAAATACGTATAAAAAAATGTATACAAAATACACATAAAATAATGTAATTTCGAATTAAAATAAATGTAAATTTGAATGAAAATATAAAAACAAATACACTTAAAATAACGTAAATTTGTATAAAATATATATGGAAGATACATATTAAATAATGTAAATGTGTATAAAAAAAATATATACAAAAAACAAATAGAATAATGTAAAATCGTATCAAAATAAATACACAGAATATCAATAAAATAATGTAAATTTGTAAGAAAATAAAGATGCAAAATTCCCAAAAATTTTCGCATTTTTTATAAAAATATATATACCAAAATACACATAAAATATTTAAATTTGTATTGAAATAAATATACAAAATGCATATACAGTAAGGTAAATTTGTATTAAAAGAGATATTCAAAAATACATATAAAACAATGTAAATTTGTTTCAAAATATATATACGAATACACATAAAATAAAGTAGATTTCTATAGAAATATATATACAAAATACATATGAAATTATGTAAATACGTATAAAAATATATATACAAAATACATATCAAATAATGTAAATTCGTGTCAACATAAATAAACAAAATATCATGAAAAGAATGTGTATTTGTATAAAAATAGATAATAGATAATAAATTTGTATAAAATATATATGCAAGATACTCATTAAATAATGTAAATATGTATAAAAAAAGTATATACAAAAAACAAATAGAATAATGTAAATTCGTATCAAAATAAATACACCGAATATTAATAAAATAATGTAAATTTGTATGAAAATAAAGATGCAACATTCCCATAAAATAGCGCATTTCTTATAAAAATATATATACCAAAATACACATAAAATATTTAAATTTGTATTGAAATTAATATACAAAATGCACATACAATAAGGTAAATTTGTATTGAAAGAGATATGCAAAAATATATATATAAAACAATGTAAATTTGTTTCAAAATATATATACGAATACAAATAAAAAAACGTAGATTTCTATAAAAATATATAGACAAAATACACATAAAATTAAGTAAATACGTATAAAAAAATGTGTATTTGTAAAAATATAAATATACAAAATACACATAAAATATCGTAAATTTGTATAAAACAGTATACAAAAATACACAGAAGTAATTAAATTTGTATGAAAATATATATACAAAATACAGCTAAAATAAGCTAAATTTGAATTGAAATGTACATACAAAATACATAAAATAATGTAAATCTGTATCAAAATATTTATACAAATACATATAATAACGTAGATTTGTTTAAAAATATATAAACAAAATACACATTAAGTAATGTAAATACGTATAAAAAAATATGTACAAAATACATATATAATCATGTAATTCGTATCAAAATAAATAAACAAAATAGCAATAAAATAATGTAAATTTATATGAAAAAACATATACAAATAACGCAAATTTCTATAAAAATATATGTACAAAAATGCACATAAAATAAAGTAAATTTGCAAAAAAATATATATACAAAACACACACTAAATAATGTAAAAGCGTACATAAAATAACCTAAATTTGTATAAAACTATATACAAAAATACAAAAAATAATTTAAATTTGTTTGAAAAGAAATATACAAAATACACATAAAACTAGGTAAATTTGTATTGAAATACATATACAAAATACACATCAAATAATGTAAATTTGAATGAAAATATATAAACAAATACACTTAAAATAACGTAAATTTGTATAAAATATATATGCAAGATACACATTAAATAATGTAAATGTGTATAAAAAATATATATACAAAAAACAAATAGAATAATGTAAAATCGTATCAAAATAAATACACAGAATATCAATAAAATAATGTAAATTTGTATGAAAATAAAGATACAAAATTCCCAAAAATTATCGCATTTTTTATAAAATATATTTACCAAAATACACATAAAATATTTAAATTTGTATTGAAATAAATATACAAAATGCATATACAGTAAGGAAAATTTGTATTGAAAGAGATATTCAAAATACATATAAAAACAATGTAAATTTGTTTCAAAATATATATACGAATACACATAAAATAAAGTAGATTTCTAGAAATATATATACAAAATACATATGAAATTATGTAAATACGTATAAAAATATATATACAAAATACATATCAAATAATGTAAATTCGTGTCAAAATAAATAAACAAAATATCATGAAAAGAATGTGTATTTGTATGAAAATAGATAATAGATATTAAAATTTGTATAAAATATATATGCAAGATACACATTAAATAATGTAAATATGTATAAAAAAGTATATACAAAAAACAAATAGAATAATGTAACATCGTATCAAAATAAATACACCGAATATTAATAAAATAATGTAAATTTGTATGAAAATAAAGATGCAAAATAACCATAAAAAAGCGCATTTCTTATAAAAATATATACCAAAATACACATAAAATATTTAAATTTGCATTGAAATAAATATACAAAATGCACATACAATAAGGTGAATTTGTATTGAAAGAGATATGCAAAAATACATATAAACAATGTAAATTTGTTTCAAAATATATAAACGAATACAAATTAAAAAACGTAGATTTGTATAAAAATATATATACAAAATACACATAAAATTAAGTAAATACGTATAAAAAATGTATACAAAATACACATAAAATAATGTAATTTCAATTAAAATAAATGTAAATTTGAATGAAAGTATAAAACAAATACAATTAAAATAACGTAATATTGTATAAAATATATATGAAAGATACACATTAAATAATGTAAATGTGTATAAAAATATATACAAAAAAACAAATAGAATAATGTAAAATCGTATCAAAATAAAAACACAGAATATCAATAAAATAATGTAAATTTGTATGCAAATAAAGATGCAAAATTCCCAAAATTATCGCATTTTTATAAAAATATATATACCAAAATAGACATAAAATATTTAAATTTGTATTGAAATAAATATACAAAATGCATATACAGTAAGGTAAATTTGTATTAAAAGAGATATTCAAAAAAACATATAAAACAATGTAAATTTGTTTGAAAATATATATACGAATACACATAAAATAAAGTAGATTTCTATAGAAATATATATACAAAATACATATGAAATTATGTAAATACGTATAAAATATATATACAAAATACATATCAAATAATGTAAATTCGTGTCAAAATAAATAAACAAAATATCATGAAAAGAATGTGTATTTGTATAAAAATAGATAATAGATAATATATTTATATAAAATATATATGCAAGATACTCATTAAATAATGTAAATATGTATAAAAAAGTATATACAAAAAATAAATAGAATAATGTAAATTCGTATCAAAATAAATACACCGAATATTAATAAAATAATGTAAATTTGTATGAAAATAAAGATGCAAAATTCCCATAAAATAGCCCATTTCTTATAAAAATATATATGCCAAAATACACATAAAATATTTAAATTTGTATTGAAATAAATATACAAAATGCACATACAATAAGGTAAATTTGTATTGAAAGAGATATGCAAAAATACATATAAAACAATGTAAATTTGTTTCAAAATATATATACGAATACAAATAAAAAAACGTAGATTTCTATAAAAATATATACAAAATACACATAAAATTAAGTAAATACGTATAAAAAAATGTATACAAAATACACATAAATTAATGTAAATTCGATTTAAAATAAATAAACAAAATACCAATAAAACAATGTGTATTTGGATAAATATAAATATACAAAATACATATACAAAATAAACATAAAATAAGGTAGATTTGTAATAAAATATATGTACAAAATACACATAAAATAATGTAAATTTATATGAAATATATATACAAATACACATAAAATACCATGAATTTGTATAAAAATATATATTCAAAATAAATATTGAATAATGTACAAGCGTATAAAAATATATATACAAAGTACATATAAAATAATGTAAATTCGTATCAATATAAATCAACAAAACACCAATAAAATAATATATATTTGAATGAAAATAAATTTACAAAATACACATAACATAACTAAAATTTGTATTAAAATATATTCAAAAATACATAGAAATAATTTGAGTTTGTATGAAAATAGATAAACATAATCTGATAATCTGATTTTATATTATTTTTATAAAATCTGAATTTTGTTCATTGAATTTGAAACGAATTTACCTTATTTTGTATATCTATTTTCATACAAATTAAAATACTTCTGTGTATTTTTGTATATAGTTTTATATAAATTTACGTTATTTTATGAGTATTTTGTATATTTATATTTATACAAATACACATTCTTTTATTGGTATTTTGTATATTTATTTTGATGCGAATTTACATTATTTTATGTGTATTTTGTATACATTTTATACGTATTTACTTCATTTTATGTGTATTTTGTATATATATTTTTATAGAAATCTACGTTATTTTATGTGTATTCGTATATATATTTTGAAACAAATTTACATTGTTTTATATGTATTTTGCATATCTATTTCAATACAAATTTACCTTATTGTATGTGTTTTTTAAATATTTATTTTAATACAAATTTAATTTTTTTATGTATTTTATATTTGGAGAGGTAAATTTGTATTGAAAGAGATATTCAAAAATACATATAAAACAATGTAAATTTGTTTCAAAATATATATACGAATACACATAAAATAACGTAGATTTCAATAAAAATATATACAAAATACACATAAAATGAAGTAAATACGTATAAAAAAATGAATACAAAATACACATAAAAATCGTTAAAAATAAATAAACAAAATACCAGTAAAAGAATGTGTATTTGTATAAATATAAATATACAAAATACACAAAAAATATCGTAAATTTTTATAAAACTATATACAAAAATACAGAAGTAATTAAATTTGTATGAAAATATATATACAAAATACAGCTAAAATAAGCTAAATTTGAATTGAAATGTACATACAAAATACATAAAATAATGTAAATCTGTATCAAAATATTTATACAAATACATATAATAACGTAGATTTGTTTGAAAATATATAAACAAAATACACATTAAGTAATAAATAAAAAATATGTACAAAATACACATATAATCATGTAACTCGTATCAAAATAAATAAACAAAATAGCAATAAAATAATGTAAATTTGTATGAGAAAACATATACAAATAACGCAAATTTCTATAAAAATAAATGTACAAAAATGCACATAAAATAAAGTAAATTTGCATAAATATATATATATATATATATATATATATATATATATATATATATATATATATATATATATATATATATATATATATATATATATATATATATATATATATAGAAAACACACACTAAATAATGTAAATGCGTACATAAAATAACCTAAATTTGTATAAAACTATATACAAAAATACACAAAAATAATTTAAATTCGTTTGAAAAGAAATATACAAAATACACATAAAAATAGGTAAATTTGTATTGAAATACATATACAAAATACACATCAAATAATGTAAATTTGAATGAAAATATATAATCACATACACTTAAAATAACGTAAATTTGTATAAAATATATATGCAAGATACACATTAAATAATGTAAATGTGTATAAAAAAATATATACAAAAAACAAATAGAATAATGTAAAATCGTATCAAAATAAATACACAGAATATCAATAAAATAATGTAAATTTGAATGAAAATAAAGATGCAAAATTTACAAAAATTATCGCATTTTTTATAAAAATATATTTACCAAAATACACATAAAATATTTAAATTTGTATTGAAATAAATATACAAAATGCATATACAGTAAGGTAAATTTGTATTGAAAGAGATATTCAAAAATACATATAAAACAGTGTAAATCTGTTTCAAAATATATATACGAATACACATAAAATAAAGTAGATTTCTATAGAAATATATATACAAAATACATATGAAGTTATGTAAATACGTATAAAAATATATATACAAAATACATATCAAATAATGTAAATTCGTTTTAAAATAAATAAACAAAATATCATGAAAAGAATGTGTATTTGTATGAAAATAGATAATAGATAATAAATTTGTATAAAATATATATGCAAGATACACATTAAATAATGTAAATATGTATAAAAAAGTATATACAAAAAAGAAATAGAATAATGTAACATCGTATCAAAATAAATACACCGAATATTAATAAAATAATGTAAATTTGTATGAAAATAAAGATGCAAAATTCCCATAAAGTAGCGCATTTCTTATAAAAATATATATACCAAAATACACATAAAATATTTAAATTTGCATTGAAATAAATATACAAAATGCACATACAATAAGGTAGATTTGTATTGAAAGAGATATGCAAAAATACATATAAAACAATGTAAATTTGTTTCAAAATATATATACGAATTCAAATAAAAAAACGTGGATTTCTATTAAAATATATATACAAAATACACATAAAATTAAGTAAATACGTATAAAAAAATGTATACAAAATACACATAAAATAATGTAATTTCGAATTAAAATAAATGTAAATTTGAATGAAAATATAAAAACAAATACACTTAAAATAACGTAAATTTGTAAAAAATATATATGCAAGATACACATTAAATAATGTAAATGTATATAAAAAAATATATACAAAAAACAAATAGAATAATAAAAAATCGTATCAAAATAAATACACAGAATATCAATAAAATAATGTAAATTTGTATGAAAATAAAGATGCAAAATTCCCAAAAATTATCGCATTTTTTATAAAAATATATATACCAAAATACACATAAAATATTTAAATTTGTATTGAAATAAATATACAAAATGCATATACAGTAAGGTAAATTTGTATTAAAAGAGATATTCAAAAATACATATAAAACAATGTAAATTTGTTTCAAAATATATATACGAATACACATAAAATAAAGTAGATTTCTATAGAAATATATATACAAAATACATATGAAATTATGTAAATACGTATAAAAATATATATACAAAATACATATCAAATAATGTAAATTAGTTTAAAAATAAATAAACAAAATATCATGAAAAGAATGTGTATTTGTATAAAAATAGATAATAGATAATAAATTTGTATTAAATATATATGCAAGATACTCATTAAATAATGTAAATATGTATAAAAAAGTGTATACAAAAAACAAATAGAATAATGTAAATTCGTATCAAAATAAATACACCGAATATTAATAAAATAATGTAAATTTGTATGAAAATAAAGATGCAAAATTCCCATTTAATAGCGCATTTCTTATAAAAATATATATGCCAAAATACACATAAAATATTTAAATTTGTATTGAAATAAATATACAAAATGCACATACAATAAGGTAAAATTGTATTGAAAGAGATATGCAAAAATACATATAAAACAATGTAAATTTGTTTCAAAATATATATACGAATACAAATAAAAAAACGTAGATTTCTATAAAAATATATATACAAAATACACATAAAATTAAGTAAATACGTATAAAAAAATGTATACAAAATACACATAAAATAATGTAAATTCGATTTAAAATAAATAAACAAAATACCAATAAAAGAATGTGTAATTGGATAAATATAAATATACAAAATACATATACAAAATAAACATAAAATAAGGTAGATTTGTAATAAAATATATGTACAAATTACACATAAAATAATGTAAATTTATATGAAAATATATATACAAATACACATAAAATACCATGAATTTGTATAAAAATATATATTCAAAATAAATATTAAATAATGGAAAAGCGTATAAAAATATATATACAAAGTACATATAAAATAATGTAAATTCGTATCAATATAAATCAACAAAACACCAATAAAATAAAATATATAAATGAATGAAAATAAATTTACAAAATACACATAACATAACTAAAATATGTATTAAAATATATACAAAAATACATAGAAATAATTTGAGTATGTATGAAAATAGATATTCAAAATACACATAAAACTAGGTAAATTTCTTTTGAAATGTATATACAAAATAGCCATAAAATATTGTAAATTTGTGTCAAAATATATAAACAAATACACATAAAATAACGTAAATTTGTATGAAAAATATATACAAAATACACATAGAATAATGTCAATTCGTATCAAAATGAATAATTAGAATATCAATAAAAATAATGTATATTTGTAAGAAAATAAAGATGCAAAATACCCAAAAAATAAAGCATATGTTTATAAAAATACAGATACAAAAATACACATCGAATAATTAAATTTGTATTAAAATTAATATACATAATGCGTATATAATAAGGTAAATTTGTATTGAAAAAATATGCAACATACACGTTTACTCATACAAATTTATATTATTTTATTGGTATTTTGTTTATTTATTTTGATACGAATTACATGATTATATGTGTATTTTGTACACATTTTTTTATACGTATTTACATTATTTAATGTGTATTTTGTTTATATATTTTCATACAAATATACGTTATTATATGTGTATTTGTATAAATATTTTGATACAAATTTACTTTATTTCATGTATTTTGTATATATATTTCAATTAAAATTTAGCTTATTTTGTGTGTATTTTGTATATATTTTCATACAAATTTAATTACTTCTGAGTATTTATGTATATAGTTTTATATAAATTTACGTTATTTTATGTGTATTTTGTATATTTATATTTATACAAATACACATTCTTTTATTGGTATTTTGTTTATTTATTTTGATACGAATTTACATTATTTTATGTGTATTTTGTATACATTTTTTTATACGTATTTACTTCATTTTATGTGTATTTTGTATATATTTATTTATAGAAATCTACGTTATTTTATGTGCATTCGTATACATATTTTTAAACACATTTACATTGCTTTATATGTATTTTGCGTATCTATTTCAATACAAATTTACCTTATTGTAAGTGTTTTTTATATATTTATTTTAATACAAATCTTATTTTTTTATGTGTATTTTGGTATATATATTTTTATAAATAAAAAAAAAGTGTTATTTTACGGGTATTTTGCCTCTTTATTTTCATACAAATTTACATTATTTTATTAATATTCTGTGTATTTATTTTGATACGATTTTACATTATTCAATCTGTGTTTTGTATATATTTTTTTATCCAAATTTACGTTATTTTAAGTGTATTTGTTTATGTATTTTCATTCAAATTTACATTATTTTATGTGTATTTTGTATATGTATTTCCATACAAATTTACCTAATTTTATGTGTATTTTGTATATTTATTTTCATACAAATTTAAAATATTTTTGTGTATTTTTGTATATAGTTTGATACAAATTTAGGTTATTTTATGTGCTTTTTGAATATCTATTAAATATATATACAAAATACATATGAAATTATGTAAATACGTATAAAAATATATATACAAAATACATATCAAATAATGTAAATTCGTGTCAAAATAAATAAACAAAATATCATGAAAAGAATGTGTATTTGTATGAAAATAGATAATAGATAATAAATTTGTATAAAATATATATGCAAGATACACATTAAATAATGTAAATATGTATAAAAAAGTAAATACAAAAAACAAATAGAATAATGTAAAATCGTATCAAAATAAATTCACCGAATATTAATAAAATAATGTAAATTTGTATGAAAATAAAGATGCAAAATTCCCATAAAATAGCGCATTTCTTATAAAAATATATATACCAAAATACACATAAAATTTTAAATTTGTATTGAAATAAATATACAAAATGCATATACAATAAGGTAAATTTGTATTGAAAGAGATATGCAAAAATACATATAAAACAATGTAAATTTGTTTCAAAATATATATACGAATACAAATAAAAAAACGTAGATTTCTATAAAAATATATATACAAAATACACATAAAGTTAAGTAAATACGTATAAAAAAATGTATTCAAAATACACATAAAATAATGTAAATTCGAATTAAAATAAATAAACAAAATACCAATAAAAGAATGTGTATTTGGATAAATATAAATATACAAAATACACATACAAAATAAACATAAAATAAGGTAGATTTGTAATAAAATATATGTACAAAATACACATACAATAATGTAAATTTATATGAAAATATATATACAAATACACATAAAATACCATGAATTTGTATAAAAAGTTATATTCAAAATAAATATTAAATATTGTAAGAGCGTATAAAAATATATATACAAAGTACATATAAAATGAAAATTAAGATGCAAAATACCTATAAAATAACGCATTTTTTTATAAAATTATTGATACCAAAATACACATAAAATATTTGAACTTGTATTAAAATAAATATACAAAATGCACATACAATAAGGTAAATTTGTATTGAAATAGATATGGAAAATAATATAAAATAATGTAAATTTGTTTCAAAATATATATACGAATACACATAAAATAACGTAGATTTCTATAAAAATACATTTACAAAATACACACAAAATTAAGTAAAGACGTATAAAAAAATGTATACAAAATACACATAAAACAATGTAAATTCGTATAAATGTAATAAACAATATACCAATAAAAGAATGTGTATTTGTATAAATATAAATATACAAAATGCACATAAAATAACGTAAATTTATATAAAACTATATACATAAAATAACGCAAATTTCTATAAAAATATATGTACAAAAATGAACATTAGATAAATTTGCATAAAAATATATATACAAAACACACATTAGATAATGTAAATGAGTATAAAAATATGTATACAAAATACCTATAAAATAATCTAAATTCGTATCGAATTAAATTAAGAAATACCAATAAAATAATGTAATTTTGGATGAAAATATATATACAAAATACACATAAAATAACCTAAATACAAATACAAATATACACATAAAATAATTTAAAATTGAATGAAATAAATATACATAATAAACATAAAATAAGGTAAATTTGTAATGAAATATATGAAAAAATACACATAAAATAATATAAATTTGTATGAAAATATATATACAAATACACATTAAATAACATGAATTTGTATAAAATTTGTATCAAAATATATACTTATACACACAATAAAATAACGTAATTTTTTTATGAAAATGTATATACAAAATACACATAAAATAATTTAAATACGTAGAAAAATATATATACAAAAAACACATAAAATAGTGTAAA
Source organism: Eriocheir sinensis (assembly GCF_024679095.1). Classification (NCBI taxonomy): domain Eukaryota; kingdom Metazoa; phylum Arthropoda; class Malacostraca; order Decapoda; family Varunidae; genus Eriocheir; species Eriocheir sinensis. The sequence continues at coordinate 191,479 of NW_026111671.1, forward strand.
TATGCATGAAAATATATAAACAAATACACATAAAATAATGTAAATTTGGATAAAAAATATATACAAAATTAACATTAAATAATGTAAATATATATATATATATAAAAATATATACAAAAAACACATAGAATAATGTTAAATCGTATCAAAATAAATAAAGAGAATATCAATAAAATAATGTAAATTTGTATGAAAATAAAGATGCAAAATATCCATATAATAACGCATATTTGCATAAAAATATATATACAAAAATACATATAAAATAATTAAATTTGTATTAAAATAAATACACAAAATGCAAGTATAATAAAGTAAATTTGTATTGAAATAGATATGCAAAATACACATTAATAATGTAAATTTGTATCAAAATATATATACGAATACTCATAAAATAGAGTAAATTTCTATGAAAATATACATACAAAATAGATATACAAAATACACATATAACTAGTTAAATTTGTATTTAAATACATGTACAAAAAACACATAAAATAATGTAGATTTGTATGAAATGAAAACAAATACATTTTATATAAAATATATATACAAAATACACATAGAATAATGTAAAATCATATCAAAATAAATACACAGAATATCAATAAAATAATGTAAATTTGTATGAAAATAAAGATGCAAAATACCCATAAAATATAGCATATTTTTATAAAAATACACATACAAAAATACACATAGATTAATCAAATTTGTATTAAAATTAATATACAAAATGCACATACAATAAGGTAAATTTGTATTAAAAAAATATGCAAAATACACATAAAACAATGTAAATTTGTTTCAAAATATATATACGAATACACATAAAATAACGCAGATTTCTATAGAAATATATATACAAAATACACTTGAAATAATGTAAATACGTATAAAAATATATATACAAAATACACATTAAATAATGTTAATTCGTGTCAAAGTAAATAAACAAAATATCATGAAAAGAATGTGTATTTGTATGAAAATAGATATACAAAATACACATAAAATAACCTAAATTTGTATAAAACTATATACAAAAATACACAAAAATAATTTAAACTTGTATGAAAATAAATATACAAAAAACATATAAAATTAGGTAAATTTGTATTGAAATACATATACAAAATACACTGAAAATAATGTAAATTTGAATGAAAATATATAAACATATAGACTTAAAATAACGTAAATTTGTATCGAATATATATACAAAAAAAACATTAAATAATGTAAATATGTATAAAAAATATATATACAAAACAAAAATAAAATAATGTAAAATCGTATCAAAATCAATACAGAAAATATTAATCAAATAATGTAAATTTGTATGAAAATTAAGATGCAAAATACCCATAAAATAATGCATTTTTTATAAAAATATATATACGAAAAAACATAAAATATTTGATTTTGTATTAAAATAAATAGATATACAAAATACTCATAAAATAAGCTAAATTTGAGTTGAAATATATATACAAAATACATAAAATAATGTAAATTTCTATCAAAATACTTTTACAAATACACATATAATAACGTAAATTTGTATAAAAATATATAAACAAAATACACATTAAATAATGTAAATACATATAAAAAAATGTACAAAATACACAAATAATCATGTAATTCGTATCAAAATAAATAGACAAAATACCAATAAAATAATGTAAATTTCTATGAGAAAACATATACAAAATACACATAAATAACGCAAAAATCAATAAAAATATATATAATATAATATATTTTTAAACATATTTAAAATATTTAATGTATATTTTGTATATATATTTTATCCAAATTTACATATTTACAATTTTATACAAATTTATATATTTTGTATATATATTTTATCCAAATTTACGTTATTTTATATGTATTTGTTTATATATTTTCATACAAATTTACATTATTTTATGTGAGTTTTGTATATGTATTTCAATACAAATTTGCCTAACTTTATGTGTATTTTGCATATCTATTTTCAAACAAATTTAAATTATTTTTGTGTATTTTTGTATATATTTTTATACAAATTTTAGTTATTTTATTTGTTTTTTTGTATATATATTTTCCTAAATATACATTCTTTTATTGGAATTTTGTGTATTTAATTTTTACGAATTTACATTATTTTATGTGTATTTATATATTTTTCTACGTATTTAAATTATTTTATGTGTATTTTATATATACATTTTTATAAAAATTTACGTTATTTTATTGTCCGTATTCGTATATATTTTGAAACAAATTTTATACAAATTCATGTTATTTTATGTGTATTTGTATATATATTTTCATACAAATTTTATTATTTTATGTGTATTCTTACCTATATTTTATTACAAATTTACCTTATTTTATGTTTATTTTGTATATTTATTTCATTTAATATAATCAAATTTAAATTTATTGTATATGCATTTTGTATATAAATTTTAATACAAATTAATTATTCTATGTGTATTTTTCTATATGTATTTTTATAAAAATATCCTTTATTTTATGGGTATTTTGCATCTTTATTTTCATACAAATTTACGTTATTTTATTGATATTCTGCTCATTCATTTTGATACGATTTGACATTATTCTATGTGTATTTTGTAAATATTTTTCATACAAATTTACAATTTATTATGGGTATTTTGTACATATATTTCAAAAGAAATTTACCTAGTTTTATGTGTATTTTGAATATCTATTTTCATTCAAACTCAAATTATTTTTATGTATTTTTGTATATATTTCAATACAAATTTTAGTTAGGTTATGTGTATTTTGTAAATCTATTTTCATTTAAATATATATTATTTTATTGGTATTTTGTTGATTTATATTCATATTCAATTTACATTATTTTAAATGTACTTTGTATATATATTTTTATACGCATTTACATTATTTAATATTTATTTTGAGTATATAATTTTATACAAATTCTTGGTATTTTATGTGTATTTGTATATATAATTTCATATAAATTTACATTATTTTATGTGTATTTTGTACATATATTTCATTACAAATTTACCTTATTTTATGTTTATTTTGTATGTGTATTTTGTACATTTATATTTATACAAATACACATTCTTTTATTGGTATTTTGTTTATTTATTTTGTTTCGAATTTACATTATTTTATGTCTATTTGTTTACATTTTTTATACGTATTTACTTAATTTTATGTGTATTTGTATATATATTTTATAGAAATCTACGTTATTTTATGTGTATTCGTACATATATTTTGAAACAAATTTACATTGTTTTATATGTACAATAAGGTAAATTTGTATTGAAATAGATATGCAAAATACATATAAAGCAATGTAAATTTGTTTCAAAATATGTATACGAATACACCTAAAATAACGTAGATTTCTGTAAAAATATATATACAAAATACATATAAAATAAAGTAAATACGTATAAAAAATGTACACAAAATACACATAAAATAATGTAAATTCGTATCAAAATAAATAAACAAAATACCAATAAAAGAATGTGTATTTGTATAAATATAAATATACAAAATACACATAAAATAACGTAAATTTATATAAAACTATATAAAAAATACACAGAAGTAATTAAATTTGTATGAAAATATATACAAAACACACACAAAATAAGCTAAATTTGAATTGAAATATATATACAAAATACATGAAATAAAGTAAATTGGTATCAAAATATTTATACAAATACACATATAATAACGTAAATTTGTATGAAAATATATAAACAAAATACACATTAAATAATGTAAATACGTATAAAAAAATGTGTACAAAATACACATATAATCATGTAATTTGTATCAAAATAAATAAACAAAATACCAATAAAATAATATAAATTTGTATGAGTAAACGTGTATAAATATAAATGTACAAAATACACATACAAAATAAACATAAAATAAGGTATATTTGTAATGAAATATATGTACAAAATACACATAAAATAATGTAAATTTATATGAAAATATATATACAAATACACATAAAATACCATGAATTTGTATAAAATTATATATTCAAAATAAATATTAAATAATGTAAATGCGTATAAAAATATATATAAAAAGTACATATAAAATAATGTAAATTCGTATCAATATAAATCAACAAAATACCAATAAAATAATATATATTTGAATGAAAATAGATTTACAAAATACACATAACATAGCTAAAATTTGTATTGAAATATATACAAATATACATAAAAATAATTTGAGTTTGTATGAAAATAGATATTCAAAAGACACATAAAACTAGGTAAATTTCTTTTGAAATATATATACAAAATACCCATAAAATATTGTAAATTTGTGTCAAAATATATAAACAAATACACATAAAATAATGTCAAATCGTATCAAAATGAATGAGCAAAATATCAATAAAATAACGTAAATTTGTATGAAAATAAAGATGCAAAATACCCATAAAATAAAGCATATTTTTATAAAAATACATATACAAAAATACACATAGAATAATTAAATTTGTATTAAAATTAATATACAAAATGCATATACAATAAGGTAAATTTGTATTGAAAAAATATGCAAAATACACATAAAAGTGTAAATTTCTTTAAAAATCTATATACGAATACACATAATATAACGTAGATTTCTATAGAAATATATATACAAAATACAGATGAAATGATGTAAATACGTATAAAAATATATATACAAAATACACATTAAAAAATTTAAATTCTCGTCAAAATAAATAAACAAAATATCAATAAAAGAATGTGTATTTGTATGAAAATAGATATACAAAATACTCATAAAATAACCTAAGTTTGTATAAAACTATATACAAAAATACACAAAAATAATTTAAATTTGTATGAAAATAAATATACAAAATACACATAAAATTAGGTAAATTTGTATTGAAATACATATACAAAATACACATAAAATAATGGAAGTTTGAATGAAAATATATAAACATATACACATAAAATAATGCAAATTTGTATCAAATATATATACAAAATACTAATTAAATAGTGTAAATATGTATAAAAAAATATATTCAAAACACAAATAGAATAATGTAAAATCGTATCAAAATAAATACACAGAATATTAATAAAATAATGTAAATTTGTATGAAAATAAAGATGCAAAATAGCCATAAAATAACGCATTTTTATATAAATATATAAACCAAAATACACATAAAATATTAAAATTTGTATTAAAATAAATATAAAAAATGCACATACTGTAAGGTAAATTTGTATTGAAATAGATATGCAAAATACATATAAAACAATGTAAATTTGTCTCAAAATATATATACGAATACAAATAAAATAACGTTGATTTCTATAGAAATATATACAAAATACACATAAAATGAAGTAAATTCGTATAAAAAAATGAATACAAAATACACATAAAAATCGTATCAAAATAAATAAACAAAATACTTGTAAAAGAAAGTGTATTTGTATAAATATAAATATACAAAATTCACATAAAATACACAGAAGTAATTAAATTTGTATGAAAATATATATACAAAATACAGCTAAAATAAGCTAAATTTGAATTGAAATGTACATACAAAATACATAAAATAATGTAAATCTGTATCAAAATATTTATACAAATACATATAATAACGTAGATTTGTTTAAAAATATATAAACAAAATACACATTAAGTAATGTAAATACGTATAAAAATATGTACAAAATACACATATAATCATGTAATTCTTATCAAAATAAATAAACTTAATAGCAATAAAATAATGTAAATTTGTATGAGAAAACATATACAAATAACGCAAATTTCTATAAAAATATATGTACAAAAATGCACATAAAATATAGTAAATTAGCATAAAAATATATATACAAAACACACACTAAATAATGTAAATGCGTACATAAAATAACCTAAATTTGTATAAAACTATATACAAAAATCCACAAAAATAATTTAAATTTGTTTGAAAAGAAATATACAAAATACACATAAAATTAGGTAAATTTGTATGAAATACATATACAAAATACACATCAAATAATGTAAATTTGAATAAAAATATATAAACAAATACACTTAAAATAACGTAAATTTGTATAAAATATATATGCAAGATACACATTAAATAATGTAAATGTGTATAAAAAAAATATATACAAAAAACAAATAGAATAATGTAAAATCGTATCAAAATAAATACACAGAATATCAATAAAATAATGTAAATTTGTATGAAAATAAAGATGCAAAATTCCCAAAAATTATCGCATTTTTTATAAAAATATATATACCAAAATACACATAAAATATTTAAATATGTATTGAAATAAATATACAAAATGCATATACAGTAAGGTAAATTTGTATTGAAAGAGATATTCAAAAATACATATAAAACAATGTAAATTTGTTTCAAAATATATATACAAATACACTTAAAATGAGGTAGATTTCTATAGAAATATATATACAAAATACATATGAAATTATGTAAATACGTATAAAAATATATATACAAAATACATATCAAATAATGTAAATTCGTGTCAAAATAAATAAACAAAATATCATGAAAAGAATGTGTATTTGTATGAAAATAGATAATAGATAATAAATTTGTATAAAATATATATGCAAGATACACATGAAATAATGTAAATATGTATAAAAAAGTATATACAAAAAACAAATAGAATAATGTAAAATCGTATCAAAATAAATACACCGAATATTAATAAAATAATGTAAATTTGTATGAAAATAAAGATGCAAAATTCCCATAAAATAGCGCATTTCTTATAAAAATATATATACCAAAATACACATAATATATTTAAATTTGTATTGAAATAAATATACAAAATGTACATACAATAAGGTAAATTTGTATTGAAAGAGATATGCAAAAATACATATAAAACAATGTAAATTTGTTTCAAAATATATATACGAATACAAATAAAAAAACGTAGATTTCTATAAAAATATATACAAAATACACATAAAATTAAGTAAATACGTATAAAAAAATGTATACAAAATACACATAAAATAATGTAAATTCGAATTAAAATAAATAAACAAAATACCAATAAAAGAATGTGTATTTGGATAAATATAAATATACTAAATACACATACAAAATAAACATAAAATAAGGTAGATTTGTAATCAAATATATGTACAAAATACACATAAAATAATGTAAATTTATATGAAAATATATATACAAATAAAATACCATGAATCTGTATAAAAATATATATTCAAAATAAATATTAAATAATGTAAAAGCGTATAAAAATATATATACAAAGTACATATAAAATGAAAATTAAGATGCAAAATACCTATAAAATAACGCATTTTTATAAAATTATTGATACCAAAATACACATAAAATATTTGAACTTGTATTAAAATAAATATACAAAATGCACATACAATAAGGTAAATTTGTATTAAAATAGATATGCAAAATACATATAAAATAATGTAAATTTGTTTCTAAATATATATACGAATACACATAAAATAACGTAGATTTCTATAAAAATACATATACAAAATACACATAAAATTAAGTAAATACGTATAAAAAAATGTATACAAAATACACATAAAATAATGTAAATTGGTATAAATGTAAATAAACAATATACCAATAAAAGAATGTGTATTTGTATAAATATAAATATACAAAATGCACATAAAATAACGTAAATTTCTATAAAACTATATACATAAAATAACGCAAATTTCTATAAAAATATATGTACAAAAATAAACATTAAATAAATTTGCATAAAAATATATATACAAAACACACATTAGATAATGTAAATGAGTATTAAATATGTATACAAAATACCTATGAAATAATCTAAATTCGTATCGAATTAAATTAAGAAATACCAATAAAATAATGTAATTTTAGATGAAAATATATATACAAAATACACATAAAATAACCTAAATACAAATACAAATATACACATAAAATATTTTAAAATTGAATGAAATAAATATACAAAATAAACATAAAATAAGGTAAATTTGTAATGAAATATATGAAAAAATACACATAAAATAATATAAATTTGTATGAAAATATATATACAAATACACATTAAATAACATGAATTTGTATAAAATTTGTATCAAAATATATACTTATACACACAATAAAATAACGTAATTTTTTTATGAAAATGTATATACAAAATACACATAAAATAATTTAAATACGTAGAAAAATATATATACAAAAAACACATAAAATAATGTAAATATGTATGAAAATATATAAACAAATACACATAAAATAATGTAAATTTGGATAAAATATATATCATAAAATAATGTAAATTCGTATCAAAATAAATAAACAAAATACCAATAAAAGAATGTGTATTTGTATGAATATAAATATACTAAATACACATAAAATAACGTAAATTTATATAAAACTATATACAAAAATACACAGAAGTAATTAAATTTGTATGAAAATATATACAAAATACACACGAAATAAGCTAAATTTGAATTGAAATATATATATACAAAATACATGAAATAAAGTAAATTTGTATCAAAATATTTATACAAATACACATATAATAACGTAAATTTGTATGAAAATATATAAACAAAATACACATTAAATAATGTAAATACGTATAAAAAAATATGTACAAAATACACATATAATCATGTAATTCGTATCAAAATAAATAAACAAAATACCAATAAAATAATATAAATTTGTATGAGTAAACGTGTATGTTGCATATTTTTTCAATACAAATTTACCTTATTATATACGCATTTGTATATTAATTTTAATACAAATTTAATTATTCGATGTATTTTTGTATCTGTATTTTATAAACATATTCTTTATTTTTTTGGGTATTTTGTCTCTTTATTTTCATACAAATTTACATTATTTTATTGATATTCTGCTCATTCATTTTGATAGGAATTGACATTATTCTATGTGTATTTTGTATATATTTTTCATACAAATTTACGTTATTTTATGTGTATTTGTTTATATATTTTGACACAAATTTACAATATTTTATGGGTATTTTGTATAAACATTTCAAAAGAAATTTACCTAGTTTTATGTGTATTTTGTATATCTATTTTCATACAAACTCAAATTATTTCTATGTATTTTTGTATATATTTTAATACAAATTTTAGTTATGTTATGTGTATTTTGTAAATTTATTTTCATTCAAATATATATTATTTTATTGGTGTTTTGTTGATTTATATTGATACGAATTTACATTATTTTATATGTACTTTCTATATATATTTTTATACGCTTTTCCATTATTTAATATTTATTTTGAATATATATTTTTATACAAATTCATGGTATTTTATGTGTATTTGTATATATATTTTCATATAAATTTACATTTTATGTGTATTTTGAACATATATTTTATTACAAATCTACCTTATTTTATGTTTATTTTGTATGTGTATTTAGTATATTTATATTTATCCAAATACACATTCTTTTATTGGTATTTTGTTTATTTATTTTGATACGAATTTTCATTTTTTTTAGGTGTATTTGATATATATATTTTTATACTTATTTACATAATTTTATATGTATTTTGAATATATATTTTCATAGAAATTTACTCTATATGTATATCTATAGAAAATACACATGAAATAATCTAAATTCTTATCGAAATAAATGAACAAAATACCGATAAAATAATGTAATTTTGAATGAAAATATATATAGAAAATACACATAAAATAACGTAAATACAAATAAATATATACACATAAAATGATTTGAATTTGAATGAAAATAGATATAAAAATAAACTTAAAATAAGGCAAATTTATAATGAAATATATATACAAAATACACATAAAATAATGTAGATTTGTTTCAAAATATATATACGAATACACACAAAATAACGTAGATTTCTATAGAAATATATATACAAAATACACATGAAATGTTGTAAATACGTATGAAAATATATATACAAAATACACATTAAATAATGTAAATTCGTGTCAAAATAAATAATTAAAATATCAATAAAAGAATGAGTATTTGTATGAAAATACATATACAAAATACACATAAAATAACGCAAATTTGTATAAAACTATATATAAAAATACTCAAAAATAAGTTAAATTTGTATGAAAATAAATATACAAAATACACATATAATTAGGTAAATTTGTAAAGAAATACATATACAAAATATACATAAAATAATGTAAATTTGAATGAAAATATATAAACAAATACACTTAAATTAACATAAATTTGTATAAAATATATATAAAAAATACTCATTAAATAATGTAAATATGTATAAAAAATATATATACAAAACACAAATAGAATAATGTAAATTGTATTAAAATAAATACACAGAATGTAAATAAAATAATGTAAATTTGTATGAAAATAAAGATGCAAAATACCCATAAAATAACCCATTTTTTATAAATATACAAAATACACATGAAAGGATGTAAATACGTATAAAAATATATATACAAAATACACATTAAATAATGTAAATTCGCGTCAAAACAAATAAACAAAATGTCAATAAAAGAATGTGTATTTGTATGAAAATAAATATACAAAATACACATAAGATAACATAAATTTGTATAAAACTATATACAAAAATACACAAAAATAATTTAAATTTGTATGAAAATAAATATACAAAATACACATAAAACTAGGTAAATTTGTATTGAAATACATATACAAAATACACATAAAATACTGTAAATTTGAATGAAAATACATTAACAAATACACTTAAAATAACGTAAATTTGTATAAAAAAAATATATACAAAGCACAAATAGAATAATGTAAAATCGTATCAAAATAAATACACAGAATATTAATAAAATAATGTAAATTTGTATGAAAATAAAGAAGCAAAATACCCATAAAATAACTCATTTTTTTTAAATATATATACAAAAATACACATAAAAAAATTTATTTATATTAAAATAAATATACAAAATACACATACAATAAGGTAAATCTGTATTGAAATAGATATGCAAAATACATATAAAACAATGTAAATTTGTTTCAAAATATATATACGAATACACATAAAATAACGTAGATTTGTATAAAAATATATATACAAAATACACGTAAAATGAATTAATACGTATAAAAAAATGTATACAAAATACACATAAAATAATGTAAATTCATATCAAAATAAATAAACAAAATACCAATAAAAGAATGTGTATTTGTATAAATATAAATATACAAAATACACATAAAATAACGTAAATTTGTATAAAACTATATACAAAAATACACAGAAGTAATTAAATTCGTATGAAAATAGATATACAAAATACAGATAAAATAAGCTAAATTTGAGTTGAAATGTATATACAAAATACATAAAATAATGTAAATTTGTATCAAAGTATTTATACAAATACATATGATAACTAAAAATTGTATAAAATATATAAACAAAAAACACATTAAGTAATGTAAATACGTATAAAAAATATGTACAAAATACACATATAATCATGTAATTCGTATCAAACTAAATAAATAGCAATAAAATAATGTAAATTTGTATGAGAAAACATATACAAATACATATAAAATAACGCTAATTTCTATAAAAATATATGTCCAAAAATGAACGTAAAATAAATTAACTTTGGATAAATATATATATACAAAACACACATTAAATAATGTAAATCCGTACATAAAATAACCTAAATTTGTATAAAACTATATACAAAAATACACAAAAATAATTTAAATTTGTATGAAAAGAAATATACAAAATACACATAAAATTAGGTTAATTTCTATTGAAATACATATACAAAATACACATAAAATAATGTAAATTTGAAAGAAAATATATAAACAAATACACATATAATAACGTAAATTTGTATGAAATATATATACAAAATACACATTAAATAATGTAAATATGTATAAAAAAATATATACAAAACACAAATAGAATAATGTAAAATCGTATCAAAATATATACACAGAATATTAATAAAATAATGTAAATTTGTATGAAAATTAAGATGCAAAATACCTATAAAATAACGCATTTTTTATAAGATTATTGATACCAAAATACACATAAAATATTTGAATTTGTATCAAAATAAATATACAAAATGCACATACAATAAGGTAAATTTGTATTGAAATAGATATGCAAAATACATATAAAATAATGTAAATTTGTTTCAAAATATATATGCGAATACACATGAAATAACGTAGATTTCTATAAAAATACATATACAAAATACACATAAAATTAAGTAAATACGTATAAAAAAAATGTATACAAAATACACATAAAATAATGTAAATTCGAATAAAGGTAAATAAACAATATACCAATAAAAGAATGTGTATTTGTATAAATATAAATATACAAAATGCACATAAAATAACGTAAATTTATATAAAACTATATACATAAAATAACGCAAATTTCTATAAAAATATATGTACAAAAATGAACATTAGATAAATTTGCATAAAAATATATATACAAAACACACATTAGATAATGTAAATGAGTATAAAAATATGTATACAAAATACCTATGAAATAATCTAAATTCATATCGAATTAAATTAAGAAATACCAATAAAATAATGTAATTTTGGATGAAAATATATATACAAAATACACATAAAATAACCTAAATACAAATACAAATATACACATAAAATAATTTAAAATTGAATGAAATAAATATGCAAAATAAACATAAAATAAGGTAAATTTTTAATGAAATATATAAAAAAATACACATAAAATAATATAAATTTGTATGAAAATATATATACAAATACACATTAAATAACATGAATTTGTATAAAATTTGTATCAAAATATATACTTATACAGAAAATAAAATAACGTAATTTTTTTGTGAAAATGTATATACAAAATACACATAAAATAATTTAAATACGTAGAAAAATATATATACAAAAAACACATAAAATAGTGTAAATATGTATGAAAATATATAAACAAATACACATAAAATAATGTAAATTTGGATAAAAAATATATACAAAATTAACATTATATATATATAGATATATATATATATATATATATATATATATATATATATATATATATATATATATATATATATATATATATATATATATATATATATATATATATATATATATATATATATATATATATATATATATACAAAAAACACATAGAATAATGTTAAATCGTATCAAAATAAATAAAGACAATATCAATAAAATAATGTAAATTTGTATGAAAATAAAGATGCAAAATATCCATATAATAACGCATATTTGCATAAAAATATATATACAAAAATACATATAAAATAATTAAATTTGTATTAAAATAAATATACAAAATGCACGTACAATAAAGTAAATTTGTATTGAAATAGATATGCAAAATACACATTAATAATGTAAATTTGTATCAAAATATATATACGAATACTCATAAAATAGAGTAAATTTCTATGAAAATATACATACAAAATAGATATACAAAAAACACATATAACTAGTTAAATTTGTATTTAAATACATGTACAAAAAACACATAAAATAATGTATGAAATGAAAACAAATACATTTTATATAAAATATATATACAAAATACACATAGAATAATGTAAAATCATATCAAAATAAATACACAGAATATCAATAAAACAATGTAAATTTGAATGAAAATAAAGATGCAAAATACCCATAAAATAAAGCATATTTTTATAAAAATACATATACAAAAATACACATAGATTAATCAAATTTGTATTAAAATTAATATACAAAATGCACATACAATAAGGTAAATTTGTATTAAAAAAATATGCAAAATACACATAAAACAATGTAAATTTGTTTCAAAATATATATACGAATACACATAAAATAACGCAGACTTCTATAGAAATATATATACAAAATACACTTAAAATAATGTAAATACGTATAAAAATATATATACAAAATACACATTAAATAATGTTAATTCGTGTCAAAATAAATAAACAAAATATCATGAAAAGAATGTGTATTTGTATGAAAATAGATATACAAAATACACATAAAATAACCTAAATTTGTATAAAACTATATACAAAAATACACAAAAATAATTTAAACTTGTATGAAAATAAATATACAAAAAACATATAAAATTAGGTAAATTTGTATTGAAATACATATACAAAATACACATAAAATAATGTAAATTTTAATGAAAATATATAAACATATAGACTTAAAATAACGTAAATTTGTATCAAATATATATACAAAAAACACATTAAATAATGTAAATATGTATAAAAAATATATACAAAACACAAATAAAATAATGTAAAATCGTATCAAAATAAATACAGAAAATATTAATAAAATAATGTAAATTTGTATGAAAATTAAGATGCAAAATACCCATAAAATAATGCATTTTTTATAAAAATATATATACGAAAAAACATAAAATATTTGATTTTGTATTTAAATAAATAGATATACAAAATAGACATAAAATAAGCTAAATTTGAATTGAAATATATATACAAAAAACATAAAATAATGTAAATTTGTATCAAAATACTTATACAAATACACATATAATAACGTAAGCTTGTATAAAAATATATAAACAAAATACACATTAAATAATGTAAATACGTATAAAAAAATGTACAAAATACACAAATAATCATGTAATTCGTATCAAAATAAATAGACAAAATACCAATAAAATAATGTAAATTTCTATGAGAAAACATATACAAAATACACATAAATAACGCAAATATCAATAAAAATATATATAATATAATATATTTTTATACATATTTAAAATATTTAATGTATATTTTGTATATATATTTTATCCAAATTTACGTTATTTTATATGGATTTGTTTATATATTTTCATACAAATTTACATTATTTTATGTGAGTTTTGTATATGTATTTCAATACAAATTTGCCTAACTTTATGTGTATTTTGCATATCTATTTTCAAACAAATTTAAATTATTTTTGTGTATTTTTGTATATATTTTTTATACAAATTTTAGTTATTTTATTTGTTTTTTTGTATATATATTTTCCTACAAATACATTCTTTTATTGGAATTTTGTGTATTTAATTTTTTACGAATCTACATTATTTTTTTTTGTGTATTCTGTATATATATTTTTCTACGTATTTAAATTATTTTATGTGTATTTTATATATACATTTTCATAAAAATTTACGTTATTTTATTGTGTGTATTCGTATATATTTTGAAACAAATTTTATACAAATTCATGTTATTTTATGTGTATTTGTATATATATTTTCAAACAAATTTATATTATTTTATGTGTATTCTTACATATATTTTATTACAAATTTACCTTATTTTATGTTTATTTTGTATATTTATTTCATTTAATATAATCAAATTTAAATTTATTGTATATGCATTTTGTATATTAATTTTAATACAAATTTAATTATTCTATGTGTATTTTTCTATATGTATTTTTATAAAACTATGCTTTATTTTATGGGTATTTTGCATCTTTATTTTCATACAAATTTACGTTATTTTATTGATATTCTGCTCATTCATTTTGATACGATTTGACATTATTCTATGTGTATTTTGTATATATTTTTCATACAAATTTACGTTATTTTATGTATTTGTTTATATATTTTGACACAAATTTACAATATTTATGGGTATTTTGTATATATATTTCATAAGAAATTTACCTAGTTTTATGTGTATTTTGAATATCTATTTTCATTCAAAGTCAAATTATTTTTATGTATTTTTGTATATATTTCAATACAAATTTTAGTTAGGTTATGTGTATTTTGTAAATCTATTTTCATTCAAATATATATTATTTTATTGGTATTTTGTTGATTTATATTAATACGATTTTACACTATTTTATATGTACTTTGTATATATATTTTTATACGCATTTACATTATTTAATATTTATTTGAGTATATAATTTTATACAAATTCATGGTATTTATGTGTATTTGTATATATATTTTCATATAAATTTACATTATTTTATGTGTATTTGTACATATATTTCATTACAAATTTACCTTATTTTATGTTTATTTTGTATGTATATTTGTACATTTATATTTATACAAATACACATTCTTTTATTGGTATTTTGCTTATTTATTTTGTTTCAATTTACATTATTTTATGTGTATTTGTTTACATTTTTATACGTATTTACTTAATTTTATGTGTATTTTGTATATATATTTTTATAGAAATCTACGTTATTTTATGTGTATTCGTACATATATTTTGAAACAAATTTACATTGTTTTATATGTACAATAAGGTAAATTTGTATTGAAATAGATATGCAAAATACATATAAAGCAATGTAAATTTGTTTCAAAATATGTATACGAATACACATAAAATAACGTAGATTTCTATAAAAATATATATACAAAATACACATAAAATGAAGTAAATACGTATAAAAAATGTATACAAAATACACATAAAATAATGTAAATTCGTATCAAAATAAATAAACAAAATACCAATAAAAGAATGTGTATTTGTATAAATATAAATATACAAAATACACATAAAATAACGTAAATTTATATAAAACTATATACAAAAATACACAGAAGTAATTAAATTTGTATGAAAATATATACAAAACACACACAAAATAAGCTAAATTTGAATTGAAATATATATACAAAATACATGAAATAAAGTAAATTAGTATCAAAATATTTATTCAAATACACATATAATAACGTAAATTTGTATGAAAATATATAAACAAAATACACATTAAATAATGTAAATACGTATAAAAAAATGTGTACAAAATACACATATAATCATGTAATTCGTATCAAAATAAATAAACAAAATACCAATAAAATAATATAAATTTGTATGAGTAAACGTGTATAAATATAAATGTACAAAATACACATACAAAATAAACATAAAATAAGGTAATTTTGTAATGAAATATATGTACAAAATACACATAAAATAATGTAAATTTATATGAAAATATATATACAAATACACATAAAATACCATGAATTTGTATAAAATTATATATTCAAAATAAATAATAAATAGTGTAAATGCGTATAAAAATATAGGTAAAAAGTACATGTAAAATAATGTAAATTCGTATCAATATAAATCAACAAAATACCAATAAAATAATATATATTTGAATGAAAATAGATTTACAAAATACACATAACATAACTAAAATTTGTATTGAAATATATACAAAAATACATAAAAATAATTTGAGTTTGTATGAAAATAGATATTCAAAATACACATAAAACTAGGTAAATTTCTTTTGAAATATATATACAAAATACCCATAAAATATTGTAAATTTGTGTCAAAATATATAAACCAATACACATAAAATAACGTAAATTTGTATGAAAAATATTTACAAAATACACATAGAATAATGTCAAATCGTATCAAAATGAATGAGCAGAATATCAATAAAATAACGTAAATTTGTATGAAAATAAAGATGCAAAATACCCATAAAATAAAGCATATTTTTATAAAAATACATATACAAAAATACACATAGAATAATTAAATTTGTATTAAAATTAATATACAAAATGCATTTACAATAAGGTAAATTTGTATTGAAAAAATAAGCAAAATACACATAAAAGTGTAAATTTGTTAAAAATCTATATACGAATACACATAATATAACGTAGATTTCTATAGAAATATATATACAAAATACACATGAAATGATGTAAATACGTATAAAAATATATACAAAATACACATTAAATAATTTAAATTCTCGTCAAAATAAATAAACAAAATATCAATAAAAGAATGTGTATTTGTATGAAAATAGATATACAAAATACTCATAAAATAACCTAAGTTTGTATAAAACTATATACAAAAATACACAAAAATAATTTAAATTTGAATGAAAATAAATATACAAAATACACATAAAATTAGGTAAATTTGTATTGAAATACATATACAAAATACACATAAAATAATGGAAGTTTGAATGAAAATATATAAACATATGCACTTAAAATAACGTAAATTTGTATCAAATATATATACAAAATACTAATTAAATAATGTAAGTATGTATAAAAAAATATATACAAAACACAAATAGAATAATGAAAAATCGTATCAAAATAAATACACAGAATATTAATAAAATAATGTAAATTTGTTTGAAAATAAAGATGCAAAATAGCCATAAAATAACGCATTTTTTATAAAAATATATACCAAAATACACATAAAATATTAAAATTTGTATTAAAATAAATATAAAAAATGCACATACTGTAAGGTAAATTTGTATTGAAATAGATATGCAAAATACATATAAAACAATGTAAATTTGTTTCAAAATATATATACGAATACACATAAAATAACGTTGATTTCTATAAAAATATATACAAAATACACATAAAATGAAGTAAATACGTATAAAAAAATGAATACAAAATACACATAAAAATCGTATCAAAATAAATAAACAAAATACCAGTAAAAGACAGTGTATTTGTATAAATATAAATATACAAAATACACATAAAATCTCGTAAATTTGTATAAAACTATATACAAAAATACACAGAAGTTATTAAATTTGTATGAAAATATATATACAAAATACAGCTAAAATAAGCTAAATTTGAATTGAAATGTACATACAAAATACATAAAATAATGTAAATCTGTATCAAAATATTTATACAATTACATATAATAACGTAGATTTGTTTAAAAATATATAAACAAAATACACATTAAGTAATGTAAATACGTATAAAAAATATGTACAAAATACACATATAATCATGTAATTCGTATCAAAATAAATAAACAAAATAGCAATAAAATAATGTAAATTTGTATGAGAAAACATATACAAATAACGCAAATTTCTATAAAAATATATGTACAAAAATGCACATAAAATATAGTAAATTAGCATAAAAATATATATACAAAACACACACTAAATAATGTAAATGCGTACATAAAATAACCTAAATTTGTATAAAACTATATACAAAAATACACAAAAATAATTTAAATTTGTTTGAAAAGAAATATACAAAATACACATAAAATTAGGTAAATTTGTATACATATACAAAATACACATCAAATAATGTAAATTTGAATGAAAATATATAAACAAATACACTTAAAATAACGTAAATTTGTATAAAATATATATGCAAGATACACATTAAATAATGTAAATGTGTATAAAAAATATATACAAAAAACAAATAGAATAATGTAAAATCGTATCAAAATAAATACACAGAATATCAATAAAATAATGTAAATTTGTATGAAAATAAAGATGCAAAATTCCCAAAAATTATCGCATTTTTTATAAAAATATATATACCAAAATACACATAAAATATTTAAATTTGTATTGAAATAAATATACAAAATGCATATACAGTAAGGTAAATTTGTATTGAAAGAGATATTCAAAAATACATATAAAACAATGTAAATTTGTTTCAAAATATATATACGAATACACATAAAATAAAGTAGATTTCTATAGAAATATATATACAAAATACATATGAAATTATGTAAATACGTATAAAAATATATATACAAAATACATATCAAATAATGTAAATTCGTGTCAAAATAAATAAACAAAATATCATGAAAAGAATGTGTATTTGTATGAAAATAGATAATAGATAATAAATTTGTATAAAATATATATGCAAGATACACATGAAATAATGTAAATATGTATAAAAAAGTATATACAAAAAACAAATAGAATAATGTAAAATCGTATCAAAATAAATACACCGAATATTAATAAAATAATGTAAATTTGTATGAAAATAAAGATGCAAAATTCCCATAAAATAGCGCATTTCTGATAAAAATATATATACCAAAATACACATAATATATTTAAATTTGTATTGAAATAAATATACAAAATGCACATACAATAAGGTAAATTTGTATTGAAAGAGATATGCAAAAATACATATAAAACAATGTAAATTTGTTTCAAAATATATATACGAATACAAATAAAAAAACGTAGATTTCTATAAAATATATATACAAAATACACATAAAATTAAGTAAATACGTATAAAAAATGTATACAAAATACACATAAAATAATGTAAATTCGAATTAAAATAAATAAACAAAATACCAATAAAAGAATGTGTATTTGGATAAATATAAATATACTAAATACACATACAAAATAAACATAAAATAAGGTAGATTTGTAATAAAATATATGTACAAAATACACATAAAATAATGTAAATTTATATGAAAATATATATACAAATACCCATAAAAAACCATGAATCTGTATAAAAATATATATTCAAAATAAATATTAAATAATGTTAAAGCGTATAAAAATATATATACAAAGTACATATAAAATGAAAATTAAGATGCAAAATACCTATAATATAACGCATTTTTTATAAAATTATTGATACCAAAATACACATAAAATATTTGAACTTGTATTAAAATAAATATACAAAATGCACATACAATAAGGTAAATTTGTATTGAAATAGATATGCAAAATACATATAAAATAATGTAAATTTGTTTCAAAATATATATACGAATACACATAAAATAACGTAGATTTCTATAAAATTACATATGCAAAATACACATAAAATTAAGTAAATACGTATAAAAAAAATGTATACAAAATACACATAAAATAATGTAAATTCGTATAAATATAAATAAACAATATACCAATAAAAGAATGTGTATTTGTATAAATATAAATATACAAAATGCACATAAAATAACGTAAATTTATATAAAACTATATACATAAAATAACGCAAATTTCTATAAAAATAAATGTACAAAAATTAACATTAAATAAATTTGCATAAAAATATATATACAAAACACACATTAGATAATGTAAATGAGTATAAAAATATGTATACAAAATACCTATGAAACAATCTAAATTCGTATCGAATTAAATTAAGAAATACCAATAAAATAATGTAATTTTGGATGAAAATATATATACAAAATACACATAAAATAACCTAAATACAAATACAAATATACACATAAAATAATTTAAAATTGAATGAAATAAATATACAAAATAAACATAAAATAAGGTAAATTTGTAATGAAATATATGAAAAAATACACATAAAATAATATAAATTTGTATGAAAATATATATACAAATACACATTAAATAACATGAATTTGTATAAAATTTGTATCAAAATATATACTTATACACACAATAAAATAACGTAATTTTTTTATGAAAATGTATATACAAAATACACAAAAAATAATTTAAATACGTAGAAAAATATATATACAAAAAACACATAAAATAATGTAAATATGTATGAAAATATATAAACAAATACTCATAAAATAATGTAAATTTGGATAAAATATATATCATAAAATAATGTAAATTCGTATCAAAATAAATAAACAAAATACCAATAAAAGAATGTGTATTTGTATAAATATAAATATACAAAATACACATAAAATAACGTAAATTTATATAAAACTATATACAAAAATACACAGAAGTAATTAAATTTGTATGAAAATATATACAAAATACACACGAAATAAGCTAAATTTGAATTGAAATATATATACAAAATACATGAAATAAATTAAATTGGTATCAAAATATTTATACAAATACACATATAATAACGTAAATTTGTATGAAAATATATAAACAAAATACACATTAAATAATGTAAATACGTATAAAAAAATATGTACAAAATACACATATAATCATGTAATTCGTATCAAAATAAATAAACAAAATACCAATAAAATAATATAAATTTGTATGAGTAAACGTGTATGTTGCATATTTTTTCAATTCAAATTTACCTTATTATATACACATTTTGTATATTAATTTTAATACAAATTTAATTATTCGATGTGTATTTTTGTATCTGTATTTTTATAAACTTATTCTTTATTTTTTGGGTATTTTGCATCTTTATTTTCATACAAATTTACATTATTTTATTGATATTCTGCTCATTCATATTGATAGGAATTGACATTATTCTATGTGTATTTTGTATATATTTTTCATACAAATTTACGTTATTTTATGTGTATTTGTTTATATATTTTGGAAAATTTACAATATTTTATGGGGATTTTGTATATACATTTCAAAAGAAATTTACCTAGTTTTATGTGTATTTTGTATATCTATTTTCATACAAACTCAAATTATTTCTATGTATTTTTGTATATATTTTAATACAAATTTTAGTTATGTTATGTGTATTTTGTAAATTTATTTTCATTCAAATATATATTATTTTATTGGTGTTTTGTTGATTTATATTGATACGAATTTACATTATTTTATATGTACTTTGTATATATATTTTTATACGCTTTTCCATTATTTAATATTTATTTTGAATATATATTTTTATACAAATTCATGGTATTTTATGTGTATTTGTATATATATTTTCATATAAATTTACATTATTTTATGTGTATTTTGTACATATATGTTATTACAAATCTACCTTATTTTATGTTTATTTTGTATGTGTATTTTGTATATTTATATTTATCCAAATACACATTCTTTTATTGGTATTTTGTTTATTTATTTTAATTCGAATTTACGTTCTTTTATCGGAATTTTATTTATTTATTTTGATACGAATTTTCATTTTTTTTTAGGTGTATTTGATATATATATTTTTATACTTATTTACATAATTTTATGTGTATTTTGAATATATATTTTCATAGAAATTTACTCTATATGTATATGTATAGAAAATACACATGAAATAATCTAAATTCGTATCGAAATAAATGAACAAAATACCGATAAAGTAATGTAATTTTGAATGAAAATATATATAGAAAATACACATAAAATAACGTAAATACAAATGAATATATACACATAAAATGATTTGAATTTGAATGAAAATAGATATAAAAATAAACTTAAAATAAGGCAAATTTATAATGAAATATATATACAAAATACACATAAAATAATGTAGATCTGTTTCAAAATATATATACGAATACACATAAAATAACGTAGATTTCTAGAGAAATATATATACAAAATACACATGAAATGTTGTAAATACGTATAAAAATATATATACAAAATACACATTAAATAATGTAAATTCGTGTCAAAATAAATAATTAAAATATCAATAAAAGAATGTGTATTTGTATTAAAATAAATATACAAAATACACATACAATAAGGTAAATCTGTATTGAAATAGATATGCAAAATACATATAAAACAATGTAAATTTGTTTCAAAATATATATACGAATACACATAAAATAACGTAGATTTGTATAAAAATATATATACAAAATACACATAAAATGAAGTAAATACGTATAAAAAAATGTATACAAAATACACATAAAATAATGTAAATTCGTATCAAAATTAATAAACAAAATACCAATAAAAGAATGTGTATTTGTATAAATATAAATATACAAAATACACATAAAATAACGTAAATTTGTATAAAACTATATACAAAAATACACAGAAGTTATTAAATTCGTATGAAAATAGATATACAAAATACAGATAAAATAAGCTAAATTTGAATTGAAATGTATATAGAAAATACATAAAATAATGTAAATTTGTATCAAAATATTTATAAAAATACATATAATAACGTAAATTTGTTTAAAAATATATAAACAAAATACACATTAAGTAATGTAAATACGTATAAAAAATATGTACAAAATACACATATAATCATGTAATTCGTATCAAACTAAATAAATAAAATATCAATAAAATAATGTAAATTTGTATGAGAAAACATATACAAATACATATAAAATAACGCTAATTTCCATAAAAATATATGTCCAAAAATGAACGTAAAATAAAGTAACTTTGGATAAAAATATATATACAAAACACACATTAAATAATGTAAATGCGAACATAAAATAACCTAAATTTGTATAACACTATATACAAAAATACACAAAAATAATTTAAATTTGTATGAAAAGAAATATACAAAATACACATAAAATTAGGTTAATTTGTATTGAAATACATATACAAAATACATATAAAATAATGTAAATTTGAAAGAAAATATATAAACAAATACACATATAATATCGTAAATTTGTATGAAATATATAATCAAAATACACATTAAATAATGTAAATATGTATAAAAAAATATATACAAAACACAAATAGAATAATGTAAAATCGTATCAAAATATATACACAGAATATTAATAAAATAATGTAAATTTGTATGAAAATTAAGATGCAAAATACCTATAAAATAACGCACTTTTTATAAAAATATTGATACCAAAATACACATAAAATATTTGAATTTGTATTAAAATAAATATACAAAATGCACATACAATAAGGTAAATTTGTATTGAAATAGATATGCAAAATACATATAAAATAATGTAAATTTGTTTCAAAATATATATACGAATACACATAAAATAACGTAGATTTCTATAAAAATACATATACAAAATACACATAATATTAAGCAAATACGTATAAAAAAATATATACAAAATACACATAAAATAATGTAAATTCGTATAAACGTAAATAAACAATATACCAATAAAAGAATGTGTATTTATAAAATACACATAAAATAACGTAGATTTCTATAAAAATAAATACACATAAAATGAAGTAAATACGTATAAAAAAATGAATACAAAAAATACATAAAAATCGTATCAAAATAAATAAACAAAATACCAGTAAAAGAATGTGTATTTGTATAAATATAAATATACAAAATACACATAAAATATCGTAAATTTGTATAAAACTATATACAAAAATACACAGAAGTAATTAAATTTGTATGAAAATATATATACAAAATACAGCTAAAATGAGCTAAATTTAATTTGAAATGTACATACAAAATACATAAAATAATGTAAATCTGTATCAATATATTTATACAAAAACATATAATAACGTAGATTTGTTTAAAAATATATAAACAAAATACACATTAAGTAATGTAAATACGTATAAAAAATATGTACAAAATACACATATAATCATGTAATTCGTATCAAAATAAATAAACAAAATAGCAATAAAATAATGTAAATTTGTATGAGAAAACATATACAAATAACGCAAATTTCTATAAAAATATATGTACAAAAATGCACATAAAATAAAGTAAATTTGCAAAAAAATATATATACAAAACACACACTAAATATTGTAAACGCGTACATAAAATAACCTAGATTTGTATAAAACTATATACAAAAATACACAAAAATAATTTAAATATGTTTGAAAAGAAATATACAAAATACACATAAAACTAGGTAAATTTGTATTGAAATACATATACAAAATACACATCAAATAATGTAAATTTGAATGAAAATATATAAACAAATACACTTAAAATAACGTAAATTTGTATAAAATATATATGCAAGATACACATTATATAATGTAAATGTGTATAAAAAATATATATACAAAAAACAAATAGAATAATGTAAAATCGTATCAAAATAAATACACAGAATATCAATAAAATAATGTAAATTTGTAGGAAAATAAAGATGCAAAATTCCCCAAAATTATCGCATTTTTTATAAAAATATATTTACGAAAATACACATAAAATATTTAAATTTGTATTGAAATAAATATACAAAATGCATATACAGTAAGGTAAATTTGTATTGAAAGAGATATTCAAAAATACATATAAAACAATGTAAATTTGTTTCAAAATATATATACGAATAACATAAAATAAAGTAGATTTCTATAGAAATATATATACAAAATACATATGAAATTATGTAAATACGTATAAAAATATATATACAAAATACATATCAAATAATGTAAATTCGTGTCAAAATAAATAAACAAAATATCATGAAAAAAATGTGTATTTGTATGAAAATAGATAATAGATAATAAATTTGTATAAAATATATATGCAAGATACACATTAAATAATGTAAATATGTATAAAAAAGTATATACAAAAAACAAATAGAATAATGTAACATCGTATCAAAATAAATACACCGAATATTAATAAAATAATGTAAATTTGTATGAAAATAAAGATGCAAAATTCCCATAAAATAGCGCATTTCTTATAAAAATATATATACACATAAAATATTTAAATTTGCATTGAAATAAATATACAAAATGCACATACAATAAGGTAAATTTGTATTGAAAGAGATATGCAAAAATACATATAAAACAATGTAAATTTGTTTCAAAATATATATACGAATACAAATAAAAAACGTAGATTTCTATAAAAATATATATACAAAATACACATAAAATTAAGTAAATACGTATAAAAAAATGTATTCAAAATACACATAAAATAATGTAAATTCGAATTAAAATAGATAAACAAAATACCAATAAAAGAATGTGTATTTGGATAAATATAAATATACAAAATACACATACAAAATAAACATAAAATAAGGTAGATTTGTAATAAAATATATGTACAAAATACACATACAATAATGTAAATTTATATGAAAATATATATACAAATACACATAAAATACCATGAATTTGTATAAAAATATATATTCAAAATAAATATTAAATAATGTAAGAGCGTATAAAAATATATATATATAGTACATATAAAATGAAAATTAAGATGCAAAATACCTATAAAATAACGCTTTTTTTTTTTTAATTATTGATACCAAAATACACATAAAATATTTGAACTTGTATTAAAATAAATATACAAAATGCACATACAATAAGGTAAATTTGTATTGAAATAGATATGCAAAATACATATAAAATAATGTAAATTTGTTTCAAAATATATATACGAATACACATAAAATAACGTAGATTTCTATAAAAATACATATACAAAATACACATAATATTAAGTAAATACGTATAAAAAAATGTATGCAAAATACACATAAAATAATGTAAATTCGTATAAATGTAAATAAACAATATACCAATAAAAGAATGTGTATTTGTATAAATATAAATATACAAAATGCACATAAAATAACGTAGATTTATATAAAACTATATACATAAAATAACGCAAATTTCTATAAAAATATATGTACAAAAATGAACATAAAATAAATTTGCATAAAAATATATATACAAAACGCACTTTAGATAATGTAAATGAGTATAAAAATATGTATACAAAATACCTATGAAATTATCTAAATTCGTATCGAATTAAATTAAGAAATACCAATAAAATAATGTAATTTTGGATGAAAATATATATACAAAATACACATAAAATAACCTAAATACAAATACAAGTATACACATAAAATAATTTAAAATTGAATGAAATAAATATACAAAATAAACATAAAATAAGGTAAATTTGTAATGAAATATATGAAAAAATACACATAAAATAATATAAATTTGTATGAAAGTATATATACAAATACACATTAAATAACATGAGTTTGCATAAAATTTGTATCAAAATATATACTTATACACACGATAAAATAACGTAATTTTTTTATGAAAATGTATATACAAAATACACATAAAATAATTTAAATACGTAGAAATATATATATACAAAAAACACATAAAATAATGTAAATTTGTATGAAAATATATAAACAAATACACATAAAATAATGTAAATTTGGATAAAATATATATACAAAATGAACATTAAATAACGTAAATATGTATAAAAAAATATATATACAAAAAACACATAGAATAATGTTAAATCGTGTCAAAATAAATAAAGAGAATATCAATAAAATAATGTAAATTTGTATGAAAATAAAGATGCAAAATATCCATATAATAACGCATATTTGCATAAAAATATATATACAAAAATACATATAAAATAATTAAATTTGTATAAAAATAAATATACAAAATGCACGTACAATAAAGTAAGTTTGTATTGAAATAGATATGCAAAATACACATTAATAATGTAAATTTCTATCAAAATATATATACGAATACTCATAAAATAGAGTAAATTTCTATGAAAATTTACATACAAAATAGATATACAAAATACACATATAACTAGTTAAATTTGTATTTAAATACATGTACAAAAAACACATAAAATAATGTAGATTTGTATGAAATGAAAACAAATACAATTTATATAAAATATATATACAAAATACACATAGAATAATGTAAAAACATTTCAAAATAAATACACAGAATATCAATAAAATAATGTAAATTTGTATGAAAATAAAGATGCAAAATACCCATAAAATAAAGCATATTTTTATAAAAATACATATACAAAAATACACATAGATTAATCAAATTTGTATTAAAATTAATATACAAAATGCACATACAATAAGGTAAATTTGTATTGAAAAAATATGCAAAATACACATAAAACAATGTAAATTTGTTTCAAAATATATATACGAATACACATAAAATAACGCAGATTTCTATAGAAATATATATACAAAATACACTTGAAATAATGTAAATACGTATAAAAATATATATACAAAATACACATTAAATAATGTTAATTCGTGTCAAAATAAATAAACAAAATATCATGAAAAGAATGTGTATTTGTATGAAAATAGATATACAAAATACACATAAAATAACCTAAATTTGTATAAAACTATATACAAAAATACACAAAATAATTTAAACTTGTATGAAAATAAATATACAAAAAACATATAAAAATAGGTAAATTTGTATTGAAATACATATACAAAATACACATAAAATAATGTAAATTTGAATGAAAATATATAAACATATAGACTTAAAATAACGTAAATTTGTATCAAATATATATACAAAAAAACATTAAATAATGTAAATATGTATAAAAAAATATATACAAAACACAAATAAAATAATGTAAAATCGTATCAAAATAAATACAGAAAATATTAATAAAATAATGTAAATTTGTATGAAAATTAAGATGCAAAATACCCATAAAATAACGCATTTTTTATAAAAATATATACGAAAAAACATAAAATATTTGATTTTGTATTAAAATAAATAGATATACAAAATACACATAAAATAAGCTAAATTTGAATTGAAATATATATACAAAATACATAAAATAATGTAAATTTGTATCAAAATACCTATACAAATACACATATAATAACGTAAATTTATAAAAATATATAAACAAAATACACATTAATTTTTTTTTTTTTTTTTTACAGCAAAGGAGACAGTTCAAGGGCACACAAAAAGCAAACATTAATAAAAAAAAAAAAAGCCCGCTACTCACTGCTCCTAAAAAGAAAGAGGTGGCCGAAAGATAGGTCAGTTTCGGGAGGAGAGGTGTCCTGATACCCTCCTCTTGAAAGAGTTTAAGTCGTAGGCAGGAGGAAATACAGATGAAGGAAGAGTGTTCCAGAGTTTACCAGCGTGAGGGATGAAAGAGTGAAGATGCTGGTTAACTCTTGCATAAGGGGTTTGTACAGTATAGGGATGAGCATGAGTAGAAAGTCGAGTGCAGCGGGGCCGCGGGAGGGGGGGAGGCATGCAGTTAGCAAGTTCAGAAGAGCAGTCAGCGTGGAAATATCGATAGAAGATAGAAAGAGAGGCAACATTGCGGCGGAATTTAAGAGGTAGAAGACTATCAGTATGAGGAGGAGAGCTGATGAGACGAAGAGGGCGGACAAGGCCCCTGTATATGGACAGCAACTGTGCAGGGGAGAAGAACTGGCGGAGACGGTACAGAACGCCCAGCCTCGAGGAAGCTGATTTAGTAAGAGATGAGATATGAATTTTCCAGTTGAGATTTTGAGTTAAGGATAGACCGAGAATGTTTAGTGTTGAGGAAGGTGATAGCTGGGTGTTGTCAAAGAATAGGGGATAGTTGTTTGGAAGATTGTGTCGAGTGGATAGGTGAAGAAACTGTGTTTTTGAGGCGTTGAAGGACACCAGGTTCTTCTTGCCCCAATCGGAAATAATAGTAAGGTCTGAGGCTAAGCGTTCTGCAGTCTCCAGCCTTGAGTCGTTAAGTTCCTGAAGGGTGGGTCTTCTATTAAAAGAAGTTGAATAATGCAGAGTGGAATCATCGGCGTAGGAATGGATAGGACAGTTCGTTTTGGAAAGAAGATCATCAATGAACAACAGAAAAAGAGTGGGAGATAGGACAGAACCCTGTGGGACACCACTGTTAATAGATTTAGGGGAAGAACAGTGACCGTCTACCACGGTAGAAATAGAACGGTCAGAAAGGAAACTGGAGATAAAGGTACAGAGAGAAGGATAGAAACCGTAGGAGGGTAGTTTAGAAAGCAAAGATTTGTGCCAGACCCTATCAAAAGCTTTTGATATGTCCAGCGCAATAGCAAAAGTTTCACCGAAACGGCTAAGAGAGGATAACCAAGAGTCAGTTAAGAAGGCTAGGAGATCACCAGTTGAACGCCCCTTGCGGAACCCATACTGGCGATCAGATAGAAGGTCAGAAGTGGAAAGGTGCTTTTGAATCTTCCGGTTACGGATTGATTCAAAAGCTTTAGATAGACAAGAAAGTAAAGCAATAGGACGGTAGTTTGAGGGATTGGAGCGGTCACCCTTCTTAGGTACAGGCTGTATGAAGGCATACTTCCAGCAAGAAGGAAAGGTAGATGTTGACAGGCAGAGGCGAAAGAGTTTGACCAGGCAGGGTGACAGCACGGAGGCACAGATTTTAAGGACAATAGGAGGCACTCCATCAGGTCCATAAGCCTTCTGAGGATTGAGGCCAGAGAGGGCATAGAAAACATCATTTTGAAGAATCTTTATAACAGGCATAAAGGAGTCAGAGAGGGGATGAGTAGGAGGAATATGCCCAGAATCGTCCAGTGTGGAGTTTTAGAAAAGTTTGAGACAAGATTTCAGCCTTAGAGATAGATTAGACGGCAGTGTTGCCGTCAGGACTGATGAGTGGAGGTAAAGATGAATAAGTGAAGTTGGAGGAGATGTTTTTGTATAGATGCCAGAAGTCACGGGAAGAGTTAGAAAAAGCAAGGTTTTGACATTTTCTATTAATGAAAGAATTTTTGGTTAGTCGGAGAATAGATTTGGCACGATTTCGGGCAGAAATGTAAAGTTCATAATTAGCATTAGTTTGAAGGCTCTGGTACCTTTTGTGAGCTACCTCTCTATCATTGACAGCACGAGAACAAGCATGATTAAACCAAGGCTTTTTTGCGTGAGGAGTAGAGAAAGAACGAGGAATGTATGCCTCCATTCCAGAGACAATCACCTCTGTGATGCGCTGAGCACACACAGAGGGGTCTCTATCCTGGAAGCAATAATCATTCCACGGGAAATCGGAAAAGTACATCCTCAGGTCGTCCCACCGAGCTGAAGCAAAATGCCAGAAGCATCGCCTCTTCGGTGGGTCCAGAGGGTGTACAGGAGCGATAGGACAGGATGCAGAAATAAGATTGTGATCGGAGGAGCCCAACGGAGAGAACAGTTTGACAGAATAAGCAGAAGGGTTTGAGGTAAGGAAGAGGTCTAGAATGTTGGGCCGATCTCCAAGACGGTCGGGAATACGTGTAGGGTGCTGGACCAACTGCTCTAGGTCGTTGAGGATAGCAAATAATGTAAATACGTATAAAAAAAATGTAAAAAATACACAAATAATCATGTAATTCGTATCAAAATAAATAGACAAAATACCAATAAAATAATGTAAATTTCTATGAGAAAACATATACAAAATACACATAAATAACGCAAATATCAATAAAAATATATATAATATAATATATTTTTATACATATTTAAAATATTTAATGTATATTTTGTATATATATATTTTATCCAAATTTACGTGATTTTATATGTATTTGTTTATATATTTTCATACAAATTTACATTATTTTATGTGAGTTTTGTATATGTATTTCAATACAAATTTGCTTAACTTTATGTGTATTTTGCATATCTATTTTCAAACAAATTTAAGTTATTTTTGTGTATTTTTGTATATATTTTTATACAAATTTTAGTTATTTTATTTGTTTTTTGTATATATATTTTCCTACAAATATACATTCTTTTATTGGAATTTTGTGTATTTAATTTTTTACGAATTTACATTATTTTATGTGTATTTTGTATATATATTTTTCTACGTATTTAAACTATTTTATGTGTATTTTATATATACATTTTCATAAAAATTTACGTTATTTTATTGTGTGTATTCGTATATATTTTGAAACAAATTTTATACAAATTCATGTTATTTTATGTGTATTTGTATATATATTTTCATACAAATTTATATTATTTTATGTGTATTCTTACATATATTTTATTACAAATTTACTTTATTTTATGTTTATTTTGTATATTTATTTCATTCAATTTTAAATTATTTAATGTGTATATTTGTATTTGTATTTAGGTTATTTTATGTGTGTTTTCTATATATATTTTCATCCAAAATTACATTATTTTATTGTTATTTTCTTAATTTAACTCGATACGAATTTAGATTATTTCATAGGTATTTTGTATACATATTTTTATACTCATTTCCATTATCTAATGTGTTTTGTATATATTTTTTTATGCAAACTTATTATATGTGCATTTTTGTACATATATTTTTATAGAAACTTAAAACGATATTTTATGTGTATTTTATATATGTTTTCTCATACAAGTTTACTTTATTTAATTAGTTTTTTGTTTATCTATTTTGATACGAATGACTTGATTATTTGTGTATTTGTATATGTTTTTTCATACAAATTTATATTATTTCATTGGTATTTTGTTTATTTATTTTGATACGAATTACATGATTATATGTGTACTTTGTACATATTTTTTATACGTATTTACATTATTTAATGTGTATTTTGTTTATATATTTTCATACAAATTTACCTTAATATATGTGTATTTGTATAAATATTTTGATACAAATTTACTTTATTTTATGTATTTTGTATATATATATATTTCAATTCAAATTTAGCTTATTTTGTGTGTATTTTGTATATCTATTTTCATACAAATTTAATTACTTTTGTGTATTTTTGTATATAGTTTTATACAAATTTACGTTATTTTATGTGTATTTTGTATATTTATATTTATACAAATACACATTCTTTTTTTGGAATTTTGTTTATTTATTTTGATACGAATTTACATTATTTTATGTGTAATTTGTATACATTTTTTTATACGTATTTACTTCATTTTTATGTGTATTTTGTATATATATTTTTATACAAATCTACGTTATTTTATGTGTATTCGTATATATATTTTGAAACAAATTTATTATATGTGTATTTGTATAAATATTTTGATACAAATTTACTTTATTTCATGTATTTTGTATATATATTTCAATTCAAATTTAGCTTATTTTATCTGTATTTTGTATATCTATTTTCATACGAATTTAATTACTTCTGTGTATTTTTGTATATAGTTTTATACAAATTTACGTTATTTTATGTGTATTTTGTATATTTATATTTATACAAATACATATTCTTTTTTTGGTATTTTGTTTATTTAATTTGATACGAATTTACATTATTTTATGTGTAATTTGTATACATTTTTTTATACGTATTTACTTCATTTATTCATTTATTTATTTGTATATATATTTTTATAGAAATCTACGTTATTTTATGTGTATTCGTATATATATTTTGAAACAAATTTACATTGTTTTATATGTATTTTGCATATCTATTTCAATACAGATTTACATTATTATATGTGTATTTTGTATATTTATTTTAATACAAATTAATTTTTTATGTGTATTTTTGTAAATATATTTTTATAAAAAAAAATGCGTTATTTTATGGGTATTTTGCATCTTTATTTTCATACAAATTTACATTATTTTATTAACATTCTGTGTATTTTTTTTGATACGATTTTACATTATTCTATTTGTGTTTTGTATATATATTTATTATACATATTTACATTATTTAATGAGTACTTTGTATATATATTTTATACAAATTTACGTTAATTTAAGTGTATTTGTTTATATATTTTCATTCAAATTTACATTATTTTATGTGTATTTTGTATATGTATTTCAATACAAATTTACCTAATTTTATGTGTATTTTGTATATTTATTTTCATACAAATTTAATTTATTTTTGTGTATTTTTATATATAGTTTTATACAAATTTACGTTATTTTATGTGTATTTTATACATGTATTTTCATACAAATACACATTCTCTTATTGATATTCTCCTTATTTATTTTGTCACGAATTTACATTATTTAATGTGTATTTTGTATATATTTTTATACGTATTTACATCATTTCATGTGTATTTTGTATATATATTTCTATAGAAATCTACGTTATTTTAAGTGTATTCGTATATATATTTTGAAACAAATCTTCATTATTTTATGTGTATTTTGTATATATATTTCATTACAAATTTGCCTTATTTTATGTTTATTTTTATATCTATTTTCATTCAAATTCAAATTATTTTATGTGTATATATTTATTTGTATATACGTTCTTTTATGTGTATTTTCTATATATTTTTTCATTCAAAATTACATTATTTTATCGGTATTTTGTTCATTTTTTTCGATACGAATTTAGATTATTTCATGTGTATTTTCTATACATATACATATAGAGTAAATTTCTATGAAAATATATATTGAAAATACATATAAAATTATGTAAATAAGTATAAAAATATATATATCAAATACACCTAAAAAAATGAAAATTCAATATAAATTTACCTTATTGTATGTGCATTTTGTATATTTATTTCAATACAAATTTAAATATTTTATGTGTATTTTGGTATATATATTTTTATAAGAAATGCGCTATTTTATGGGAATTTTGCATCTTTATTTTCATACAAACTTACATTATTTTATTTTCATAGAAATTTACTCTGTTTTATGAGTATTCGTATATATATTTTGATACAAATTTACATTATTGAAGTGTATTTTGCATATCTATTTCAATACAGATTTACCTTATTGTATGTGTATTTTGTAAATTTATTTTAATACAAATTAATTTTTTTATGTATATTTTTGTATAAATATATTTCTATAAAAAAATGCGTTATTTTATGGGTATTTTGCATCTTTATTTTCATACAAATTTACATTATTTTATTAATATTCTGTGTATTTATTTTGATACGATTTTACATTATTCTATTTGTGTTTTCTATATATATTTTTATATTCAAATTTACGTTATTTTAAGTGTATTTGTTTATGTATTTTCATTCAAATTTACATTATTTTATGTGTATTTTGTATATGTATTTCAATACAAATTTACCTAATTTTATGTGTATTTTGTATATTTATTTTCATACAAATATAAATTATTTTCGTGTATTTTTGTATATAGTTTTATACAAATTTATGTTATCTTATGTGTATTTTGTATATATATTTTCATACAAATACACATTCTTTTATTGATATTTTATTTATTTATTTTGACACGAATTTACATTATTTAATGTGTATTTTGTATATATATATTTATACGTATTTACATCCTTTCATGTGTATTTTGTATATTTATAAAAAATGCGTTATTTTATGGGTATTTTGCATCTTTATTTTCATACAAATTTACATTATTTTATTTACATTCTATGTATTTATTATGATACGATTTTACATTATTCTATTTGTGTTTTGTATATATATTTTTTATACATATTTACAAAACACAAATAGAATAATGTAAATATTAATAAAATAATGTAAATTTGTATGAAAATTAAGTTGCAAAATACCCATAAAATAACGCATTTTTTATAAAAATATATATACGAAAACACATAAAATATCTGATTTTGTATTAAAATTGGGATACAAAATGCACATACAATAAGGTAAATTTGTATTGAAATAGATACGCAAAATACATATAAAACAATGTAAATTTGTTTCAAAATATATAAAGGAATACACCTAAAATAACGTAGATTTCTATAAAAATATATATACAAAATACACATATAATTAAGTAAATACGTATAAAAAAATGTATACAAAATACACATAAAATAATGTAAACTCGTATCAAAATAAATAAACAAAATACTAATAAATGAATGTGTGTTTGTATAAATATAAATATACAAAATACACATAAAATAACGTAAATTTATATAAAACTATGTACAAAAATACATAAAAGTAATTAAATTTGTATTAAAATAGATATACAAAATACACATAAAATAAGCTAAATTTGAATTGAAATATATACAAAATACATAAAACAATGTACATTTGTATCAAAATACTTATAAAAGTATACATATAATAACGTAAATTTGTAAAAAAATATATAAACAAAATACACATTAAATAATGTAAATACGTATAAAAAAATGTACAAAATACACAAACAATCATGTAATTCGTATCAAAATAAATAGACAAAATACCAATAAAATAATGTAAATTTCTATGAGAAAACATATACAAAATACACATAAATAACGCAAATGTCAATAAAAATATATATAATATAATATATTTTTATACATATTTAAAATATTTAATGTATATTTTGTATATATATATATATATATATTTTATCCAAATTTACGTTATTTTATGTGTATTTGTATATATATTTTTATACAAATTTACATTATTTTATGTGAGTTTTGTATATGTATTTCAATACAAATATGCCTAACTTTATGTGTATTTTGCATATCTATTTTCAAACAAATTTAAATTATTTTTGTTTATTTTTGTATATATTTTTATACAAATTTTAGTTATTTTATTTGTTTTTTGTATATATATTTTCCTACAAATATACATTCTTTTATTGGAATTTTGTGTATTTATTTTGTTACGAGTTTACATTATTTTATGTGTATTTTGTATATATATTTTTCTACCTATTTAAATTATTTTATGTGTATTTTATATATACATTTTCATAAAAATTTACGTTATTTTATTGTGTGTATTCGTATATATTTTGAAACAAATTTTATACAAATTCATGTTATTTTATGTGTATTTGTATATATATTTTCATACAAATTTATATTATTTTATGTGTATTTTTACATATATTTTATTACAAATTTACCTTATTTTATGTTTATTTTGTATATTTATTTCATTCAATTTTAAATTATTTAATGTGTTTATTTGTATTTGTATTTAGGTTATTTTATGTGTGTTTTCTATATATATTTTCATCCAAAATTACATTAATTTATTGTTATTTTCTTAATTTAACTCGATACGAATTTAGATTATTTCATAGGTATTTTGTATACATATTTTTATACTCATTTTCATTATCTAATGTGTGTTTTGTATATATATTTTTTATGCAAATTAATTTTATGTGCATTTTTGTACATATATTTTTAAAGAAATTTGCGTTATTTTATGTGTATTTTGTATATGTTTTCTCATACAAATTGACATTATTTAATTAGTTTTTTGTTTATTTATTTTGATATGAATGACATGATTATTTGTGTATTTTGTACATATTTTTTGACTACGTATTTACATTTCTTAATGTGTATTTTGTTTATATATTTTTATACAAATTTACGTTATTATATGTGTATTTGTTAAAAATATTTTGAAACAAATTTACTTTATTTTATGTATTTTGTATATATACTTCAATTCAAATTTAGCTTATTTTGTGTTTATTTTGTATATCTATTTTCATACAAATTTAATTACTTCTGTGTATTTTTGTATATAGTTTTATACAAATTTACGTTATTTTATGTGCATTTTGTATATTTATATTTATACAAATACACATTCTTTTATTGGTATTTTGTTTATTTATATTTATACGAATTTACATTATTTTATGTGTATTTTGTGTACTTTTTCTATTCGTATTTACTTAATTTTATGTGTATTTAGTATATATATTTTTATAGAAATCTACGTTATTATATGTGTATTCGTATATATATTTTTTGACAAATTTACATTGTTTTATATGTATTTTGCATATCTATTTCAATACAAATTTACCTTATTGTATGTGCATTTTGTATATTTATTTTAATACAAATTCAAATATTTTGTGTATTTTGGTATATATAATTTTAAAAAAAATGCGTTATTTTATAGGTATTTTGCATCTTAGTTTTCATACAAATTTACATTATTTTATTAATATTCTGTGTATATATTTTGATACGATTTTATATTATACTATTTGTGTTTTGTATATATTTTTTTATACATATTTTCATTATTTAATGTGTATTTTTTATATATATTTTATACAAACTTACGTTATTTTAAGTGTATTTCTTTATATAATTTCATTCAAATTTACATTATTTTAAATGTATTTTGTATATGTATTTCAATACAAATTTACCTAATTTTATGTGTATTTTGTATATTTATTTTCATACAAATTTAAACTATTTTTGTGTTTTTTTGTATATAGTTTTATACAAATTTAGGTTATTTTATGTGTATTTTCTATATCTAGTTTTATACAAATACACATTCTTTTATTGATATTTTGTTTATTTATTTTGACGCGAGTTTACATTATTTAATGGCTTCCTACAAATGAATAGACCATTTATTATTATTATTATTATTTTATTGCTATTTTGTTTATTCATTTTGATACGAATTACATGATTATATGTGTATTTTGTACATATTTTTTATACGTGTTTACATTATTTGATGTGTATTTTGTTTATATATTTTTAAACAAATTAACGTTATTAAATGTGTATTTGTGTAAATATTTTGATACAAATTTACATTATTTTATGTATTTTGTATATACATTTCAATTCAAATTTAGCTTATTTTACTTTTATTTTGTATATATATTTTCATACAAATTTAATTACTTCTGTGTATTTTTGTATATAGTTTAATACAAATTTACGTTATTTTATGTGTATTTTGTATATTTATATTTATACAAATACACATTCTTTTATTGGTATTTTGTTTATTTATTTTGATACGAATTTACATTATTTTATGTGTATTTTGTATACATTTGTTTAAACGTATTTACTTCTTTTTATGTGTATTTTGTATATATTTTTATAGAAATCTACGTTATTTTGTGTGTATTCGTATATATATTTTGAAACAAATTTACATTGTTTTATATGTATTTTGCATATCTATTTCAATACAAATTTACCTTATTGTATGTGCATTTTGTATATTTATTTTAATTCAAATTCAAATATTTTATGTGTATTTTGGTATATATATTTTTATAAAAAAAATGCGTTTCTTTATGGGTATTTTGCATCTTAATTTACATACAAATTTACATTATTTTATTAAGATTCTGTGAATTTATTTTGATACTATTTTACATTATTCTATTTGTGTTTTGTATATATATTTTTTTATACATATTTACATAATTTAATGTGTATTTTTTATATATATTTTATACAAATTTACGTAATTTTAGGTGTATTTTTTATATATTTTCATTCAAATTTAAATATTATTTTATGTGTATTTTGTATATGTATTTCAATACAAATCTATCTAATTTTATGTATATTTTGTACATGTATTTAAATACAAATTTATTTAATTATATGAGTATTTTGTATATCTATTTTCATACAAATTGAAATTAATTTTGTGTATTTTTGTATATATTTTTATACAAATATATTTTGTATATTTTTTTTCCTACATATATACGTTCTTTTATCGTAGTTTTGTTTATTTATTTTTATACGAATTTACATTATTTTAGGTGTATTTGATATGTATATTTTTATACTTATATATATCATTTTATTTGTGTTTTGAATATATATTTTCATAGAAATTTACTCTATTTTATGGGTATTCGTATATATATTTTGATACAAATTTACATTATTTATGTTTATTTTGCATATCTATTTCAATACAAATTTACCATATTGTATGTGTACTTTGTATATTTATTTTAATACAAATTTAATTATTTTATGTGTATTTTTGTAAAAATATGCGTTATTATTTGGGTATTTTGCATCTTTATTTTCATACAAATTTACATTATTTTATTGATATTCTGTTTATTTATTTTGATACGATTTTACATTATTCTATGTGTATTTTGTATATATATTTTATATAAATTTTTATATAAATTTACGCTATTTTATGTGTATTTGTTTATATATTTTCATACAAATTTACAATATTTTATGTGTAATTTGTATATGTATTTCAATACAGATTTGCCTAATTTTATGTGTATTTTGCATATCTATTTTCAAATAAATTTAAATTATTTTTATGTATTTTTTATATATTTTTATACAAATTTTAGTTATTTTATTTGTAATTTGTATTTATATTTTCCTACAAATATACATTCTTTTAGTGGAATTTTGTTCATTTATTTTCATAAGAATTTACATAATTTTATGTGTATTTTGTATATATATTTTTCTCCGTATTTACATTTTATGTGTATTTTTTATATATATTTTCAAAAAAATTTACGTTATTTTATTCTGTGTATTCATATATGTTTTGATACAAATTTACATTATTTTATGTTTATTTTGCATATCTATTTCAATATAGATTTACCTTATTGTATGTGTATTTTGTATATTTATTTTAACACAAATTTAATTATTTTATGTGTACTTTGTATACATTTTCTTATACGTATTTACTTCATTTAATGTGTATTTTGTATATATATTTTTATAGTAATCTACGTTATTTTATGTGTATTGGTATATATATTTTGAAGCAAATTTACATTGTTTTATATGTATTTAGCATATCTATTTCAATATAAATCTACCTTATTGTATGTGCATTTTGTATATTTATTGTAATACAAATTTAAATATTTTATTATTTTGGTATATATATTTTAATAAAAAGAGTTTTATATAAATTTAAAATATTTTATGTGTATTTTGTATATCTATTTTCATACAAATACACATTTTTTATTGATATTTTGTTTATTTATTTTGACGCGAATTCACATTATTTAATGTGTATTGTTTATATATATTTTTATACGTATTTACGTCATTTCATGTGTATTTTGTATATATATTTCTATAGAAATATATGTTATTTTATGTGTATTCGTATATGTATTTTGAAACAAATATACATTGTTTTATGTGCATTTTGCATAATTTTTCAATATAAATTTACCTTATTGTACGTGCATTTTGTATATTAATTTTAATACAAATTTAATTATTCTATGTGTATTTTTGTATATGTATTTTCATAAAAAAATGCTTTATTTTATGGGTATTTTGCATCTTTATTTTCATACAAATTTACCTTATTTTATTGATATTCTGTGTATTTATTTTGATACGATTTTACATTATTCTATGTATATTTTGTATATATATTTCATACAAATGAACGTTATTTTATGTGAATTTGTTTTCATTTCATACAAATTTACATTATTTTATGTGTATTTTGTACATGTATTTAAATACAAATTTAACTAATTATATGTGTATTATGTATATCTATTTTCATACAAATTGAAATTAATTTTGTGTATTTTAGTATATATTTTTATTCAAATTTTCGTAATTTTATGTGAATTTTGTATATTTATTTTCATTCAAATATACGTTCTTTTATCGGAATTTTGTTTATTTATTTTGATACGAATTTTCATTATTTTAGGTGTATTTGATATATATATTTTTATACTTATTTACATAATTTTATATGTATTTTGAATATATATTTTCATAGAAATTTACTCTATTTTATGTGTATTCGTATATATATTTTGATACAAATTTACATTATTTATGTGTATTTCGCATATCTATTTTAATACAAATTTTCTTTATTGTATGTGCCTTTTGTATATTTATTTTGATGCAAATTTAATTATTTTATGTGTGTTTTTGTATATATATTTTTAAACAAATATGCGTTATTATATGGGTATTTTGCATCTTTATTTTCATACAAATTTACATTATTTTATTGATTGTCTGTTTATTTATTTTGATACGATTTTACGTTATTCTGTGTATTTTGTATATATATTTTTAGACATATTTACATTATTTAATGTATATTTTGTACATATATTTTATGGAAATTTACGTTATCTTATGTGTATTTGTTTATATATTTTCATACAAATTTACATTATTTTATGTGTATTTTGTATATGTATTTCAATAAAAATTTGCCTAATTTCATTTGTATTTTGCATATCTATTTTCAAACAAATTTAAATTATTTTTGTGTATTTTTGTATTATTTTTATACAAATTTTTTTTATTTTATTTATATTTTGTATATATATTTTCCTACACATATACATTCTTTTAGAGGAAATTTTGTTGATTTATTTTGATACGATTTTACATTATTTTATGTGTATTTTGTATATATATTTTTCTATGTATTTACATTATTTTATGTGTATTTTGTATATATATTTTTCTATGTATTTACATTATTTTATGTGTATTTTGTATATATATTTTCATAAAAATTTACGTAATTTTATTGTGTGTATTCGTATATATTTTGATAAAAATTTTCATTATTTTATGTGTTTTTTGCATATCTA
Source organism: Eriocheir sinensis (assembly GCF_024679095.1). Taxonomy (NCBI): domain Eukaryota; kingdom Metazoa; phylum Arthropoda; class Malacostraca; order Decapoda; family Varunidae; genus Eriocheir; species Eriocheir sinensis. The sequence goes on from NW_026111671.1 coordinate 234,484, forward strand.
TTTCAATAAAAATCTACCTTATTGTATGTGTATTTTGTATATTTATTTTAATCCAAATTTAATTATTTTGTGTATTTTTGTATATATTTTTTTTTAAATATCAGATATTTTATGGGTATTTTGCATCTTTAATTTTATAAATTTTTACATTACGTACATATCTTTTATACGTATTTACATTATTTAATGTGTATTTTGTTTATATATTTTTATACAAATTTACGTTATTATATGTGTATTTGAATATATATTTTGATACAAATTTACATTATTTTACGTATTTTCTATATTTATTTCAATTCAAATTTAGCTTATTTTATGTTTCTTTTATATATCTATTTTCATACAAATTTAATTATTTTTGTTTATTTTTGTATTAAGTTTTATACAATTTTACGTTATTTTATGTGTATTTTGTATATTTATATTTATACAAGTAAACATTCTTTTATTGGCATTTAGTTTATTTATTTTGATACGAATTTACATTATTTTATGTGTATTTTGTATACATTTTCTTATACGTATTTACTTCATTTTATGTGTATTTTGTATATATATTTTATAGAAATCTACGTTATTTTATGTGTATTCGTATGTATATTTTGAAACAAATTTACATTGTTTTATATGTATTTTGCATATCTATTTCAATACAAATTTACCTTATTGTATGTGAATTTTGTATATTTATTGTAATACAAATTTAAATATTTTATGTGCATTTTGGTATATATATTTTCATAAAAAATTCGTTGTTTTATGGGTATTTTGCATCTTTATTTTCATACAAATTTACATTATTTTATTAATATTCTGTGTATTTATTTTGATACTATTTTACATTATTCTATTTGTGTTTTGTATATATATTTTTATACATATTTACATTATTTAATGTGTATTTTCTATATATATTTCATACAAATTTTCGTTATTTTAAGTGTATTTGTTTATATATTTTTATTCAAATTTATATTATTTTATGTGTATTTTGTATATGTATTTCAATAGAAATTTACCTAATTTCATGTGTATTTTGTATACATATTTTATACAAATTTAAATTATTTTTTGTGTATTTTTGTATAGAGTTTTATACAAATTTACAATATTTTATGTGTATTTTGTATATCTATTTTCATACAAATACACATTCTTTTATTGATATTTTGTTTATTTATTTTGATGCGAATTTACATTATTTAATGTGTATTGTGTATATTTTTATACGTATTTACGTCATTTCATGTGTATTTTGTAAATATATTTCTATAGAAATATACGTTATTTTATGTGTATTCGTATATATATTTTGAAACAAATATACATTGTTTTATGTGCATTTTCCATATTTTTTCAATACAAATTTACCTTATTGTACGTGCATTTTGTATATTAATTTTAATACAAATTTAGCTATTCTATGTGTATTTTTGTATATGTATTTTTATAAAAATATGCTTTATTTATGGGTATTTTGCATCTTTATTTTCATACAAAATTACATTACTTTATTGATATTCTGTGTATTTATTTTGATACGATTTTACATTATTCTATGTATATTTTGTATATCTATTTTATACCAATGTACGTTATTTTATGTGAATTTGTTTTCATTTCATAAAATTTACATTATTTTATGTGAATTTTGTACATGTATTTAAATACAAATTTAACTAATTATATGTGTATTTTGTATATCTATTTTCATACAAATTGAAATTAATTTTGTGTATTTTTGTATATATTTTTATTCAAATTTTCGTAATTTTATGTGTATTTTGTATATTTATTTTCCTACAAATATACGTTCTTTTATCGGAATTTTATTTATTTATTTTGATACGAATTTTCATTTTTTTTAGGTATATTTGATATATATATTTTTATACTTATTTACATAATTTTATATGTATTTTGAATATATATTTTCATAGTAATTTACTCTATATGTATATGTATAGAAAGTACACATGAAATAATCTAAATTCGTATCGAAATAAATGAACAAAATACCGATAAAATAATGTAGTTTTGAATGAAAATATATATAGAAAATACACATAAAATAACGTAAATACAAATAAATATATACACATAAAATGATTTGAATTTGAATGAAAATAGATATAAAAATAAACTTAAAATAAGGCAAATTTATAATGAAATATATATACAAAATACACATAAAATAATGTAGATTTGTTTCAAAATATATATACGAATACACATAAAATAACGTAGATTTCTATAGAAATATATATACAAAATACACATGAAATGTTGTAAATACGTATAAAAATATATATACAAAATACACATTAAATAATGTAAATTCGTGTCAAAATAAATAATTAAAATATCAATAAAAGAATGTGTATTTGTATGAAAATACATATACAAAATACACATAAAATAACGTAAATTTGTATAAAACTATATATAAAAATACACAAACATAAGTTAAATTTGTATGAAAATAAATATACAAAATACACATAAAATTAGGTAAATTTGTAAAGAAATACATATACAAAATACACATAAAATAATGTAAATTTGAATGAAAATATATAAACAAATACACTTAAATTAACATAAATTTGTATAAAATATATATAAAAAATACTCATTAAATAATGTAAATATGTATAAAAAATATATATACAAAACACAAATAGAATAATGTAAAATCGTATTGAAATAAATACACAGAATGTAAATAAAATAATGTAAATTTGTATGAAAATAAAGATGCAAAATACCCAAAAAATAACGCATTTTTTTTAAATATACAAAATACACATGAAAGGATGTAAATACGTATAAAAATATATATACAAAATACACATTAAATAATGTAAATTCGCGTCAAAATAAATACACAAAATGTCAATAAAAGAATGTGTATTTGTATGAAAATAAATATACAAAATACACATAAGATAACATAAATTTGTATAAAACTATATACAAAAATACACACAAATAATTTAAATTTGTATAAAAATAAATATACAAAATACACATATAATTAGGTAAATTTGTATTGAAATACATATACAAAATACACATAAAATACTGTAAATTTGAATGAAAATACATAAACAAATACACTTAAAATAACGTAAATTTGTATAAAAAAATATATACAAAACACAAATAGAATAATGTAAAATCGTATCAAAATAAATACACAGAATATTAATAAAATAATGTAAATTTGTATGAAAATAAAGAAGCAAAATACCCATAAAATAACGCTTTTTTTTTAAATATATATACAAAAATACACATAAAAAATTTATTTGTATTAAAATAAATATACAAAATACACATACAATAAGGTAAATCTGTATTGAAATAGATATGCAAAATACATATAAAACAATGTAAATTTGTTTCAAAATATATATACGAATACACATAAAATAACGTAGATTTGTATAAAAATATATATACAAAATACACGTAAAATGAAGTAAATACGTATAAAAAAATGTATACAAAATACACATAAAATAATGTAAATTCGAATCAAAATAAATAAACAAAATACCAATAAAAGAATGTGTATTTGTATAAATATAAATATACAAAATACACATAAAATAACGTAAATTTATATAAAACTATATACAAAAATACACAGAAGTAATTAAATTCGTATGAAAATAGATATACAAAATACAGATAAAATAAGCTAAATTTAAATTGAAATGTATATACAAAATACATAAAATAATGTAAATTTGTATCAAAATATTTATAAAAATACATATAATAACGTAAATTTGTTTAAAAATATATAAACAAAATACACATGTTTTCACATACAAATTTACATTATTTTATTGCTATTTTGTTTATTTATTTTGATACGAATGAAAATAGATATACAAAATATACATAAAATAAACTAAATTTGTATTGAAATATATATACAAAATACATATAATAATGTAAATTTGTATCAAAATATTTTAACAGATGCGCATAAAATAACGTAAATTTGTTTTAAAATATACAAATACACATTAAATAATGTAAATATGTATAAAAAAAATATATACAAAACACAAATAGAATAATGTAAAATCGTATCAAAATAAATACACAGAATATTAATAAAACAATGTAAATTTGTATGAAAATAAAGATGCAAAATACCCATTAAATAACGCATTTTTTATAAAAATATATATACCAAAATACACATGAAAAAATTAATTTGTATTAAAATAAATATACAAAATACACATACAATAAGGTAAATCTGTATTGAAATAGATATGCAAAATACATATAAAACAATGTAAATTTGTTTCAAAATATATATACGAATACTCATAAAATAACGTAGATTTGTATAAAAATATATATACAAAATACACATAAAATGAAGTAAATACGTATAAGAAAATGTATACAAAATACACATAAAATAATGTAAATTCGTATCAAAATAAATAAACAAAATATCAATAAAAGAATGTGTATTTGTGAAAATGTAAATATACAAAATACACATAAAATAACGTAAATTTGTATAAAACTATACAAAAATACACAGAAGTAATTAAATTCGTATGAAAATAGATATACAAAATACAGATAAAATAAGCTAAATTTGAATTGAAATGTATATACAAAATACAATATTTTATGTGTATATTTGTATTTGTATTTAGGTTATTTTATGTGTATTTTGTATATATATTTTCATCCAAAATTACATTATTTTATTGGTATTTTCTTAATTTAATTCGATACGGATTTAGATTATTTCATAGGTATTTTCTATACATATTTTTATACTCATTTACATTATCTAATGTGTGTTTTGTATATATATTTTTATGCAAATTTATTTTATGCTCATTTTTGTACATATATTTTTATAGAAATTTGCGTTATTTTATATATATAGTTTTATATAAATTTACGTTATTTTATGTGCATTTTGTATATTTATATTTATACAAATACACATTCTTTTATTGGTATATTGTTTATTTACATTTATACGAATTTACATTATTTTATGTGAATTTTGTATACATTTTTTTATACGTATTTACTTAATTTTATATGTATTTTGTATATGTATTTTTATAGAAATCTACGTTATTTTATGTGTATTCGTATATATATTTTGAAACAAATTTACATTATTTTATATGTATTTTTCATATCTATTTCAATACAAATTTACCTTATTGTATGTGCATTTTGTATATTTATTTTAATACAAATTGAAATATTTTATGTGTATTTTGGTATCAATAATTTTATAAAAACACGTAAATTTGTATAAAAAAATATGTACAAAACACAAATAGAATAATGTAAAATCGTATCAAAATAAATACACAGAATATTAATAAAATAATGTAAATTTGTATGAAAATAAAGAAGCAAAATACCCATAAAATAACGCATTTTTTAAAAATATATATACCAAAATACACATCAAAAAATTAAATTTGTATTAAAATAAATATACAAAAAACACATACAATAAGGTAAATTTGTATTGAAATAGATATGCAAAATACATATAAAACAATGTAAATTTGTTTCAAAATATATATACGAATACACATAAAATAACGTAGATTTCTATAAAAATATATATACAAAATACACATAAAATGAAGTAAATACGTATAAAAAAATGTAAACAAAATACACATAAAATAATGTAAATTCGTATCAAAATAAATAAACAAAATACCAATAAAAGAATGTGTATTTGTATAAATATAAATATACAAAATACACATAAAATAACGTAAATTTATATAAAACTATATACAAAAATACACAGAAGTAATTAAATTTGTATGAAAATATATACAAAATACACACAAAATAAGCTAAATTTGAATTGAAATATATATACAAAATACATGCAATAAAGTAAATTTGTATCAAAATATTTATACAAATACACATATAATAACGTAAATTTGTATGAAAATATATAAACAAAATACACATTAAATAATGTAAATACGTATAAAAAATATGTACAAAATACACATATAATCATGTAATTCGTATCAAAATAAATAAACAAAATACCAATAAAATAATATAAATTTGTATGAGTAAACGTGTATGTTGCATATTTTTTCAATACAAATTTACCTTATTATATACGCATTTTGTATATTAATTTTAATACAAATTTAATTATTCGATGTGTATTTTTGTATCTGTATTTTTATAAACATATGCTTTATTTTTTGGGTATTTTGCATCTTTATTTTCATACAAATTTCCATTATTTTATTGATATTCTGCTCATTCATTTTGATACCAATTGACATTATTCTATGTGTATTTTGTATATATTTTTCATACAAATTTACGTTATTTTATGTGTATTTGCTTATATATTTTGACACAAATTTACAATATTTTATGGGTATTTTGTATATACATTTCAAAAGAAATTTACCTAGTTTTATGTGTATTTTGTATATCTATTTTCATACAAACTCAAATTATTTCTATGTATTTTTGTATATATTTTAATACAAATTTTAGTTATGTTATGTGTATTTTGTAAATTTATTTTCATTCAAATATATATTATTTTATTGGTGTTTTGTTGATTTATATTGATACGAATTTACATTATTTATATGTACTTTGTATATATATTTTTATACGCTTTTACATTATTTAATATTTATTTTGAATATATATTTTTATACAAATTCATGGTATTTTATGTGTATTTGTATATATATTTTTATATAAATTTACATTATTTTATGTGTATTTTGTACATATATTTTTTTACAAATCTACCTTATTTTATGTTTATTTTGTATGTGTATTTTCTATATTTATATTTATCCAAATACACATTCTTTTATTGGTATTTTGTTTATTTATTTTAATTCGAATTTACATTATTTTATGTGTATTTTGTATACATTTTTTTATACGTATTTACTTAATTTTATGTGTATTTTGTATATATATTTTTATAGAAATCTACGTTTTTTTATTTGTATTCGTATATATATTTTGAAACAAATTTACATTGTTTTATATGTATTTTTGCATATCTCTTTCAATACAAATTTACCTTATTGTTTTGTATATTTATTTCAATGCAAATTTAAATATTTTATGTGTTTTTTGGTATATATATTTTTATAAGATTACGTAAATTTGAATAAAAATATATACAAAAAAACAAAAAAATAAATTTCAATTTGTATGAAAATAGATATACAAAATACACATATAATTAGTTAAATTTGTATTTAGATACATGTACAAAATACACATAAAATAATGTAAATTTGTATGAAATGAAAACAAATTCACATAAAATTCGCGTCAAAATAAATCAATAAAATATCAATAAAAGAATGTGTATTTGTATGAAAATAGATATTCAAAATACACATAAAATAACCTAAATTTGTATCAAACTATATACAAAAATACACAAAAATATTTTAAATTTGTATGAAAATAAATATACAAAATACACATAAAATTAGGTAAATTTGTATTGAAATACATACACAAAATACATATAAAATAATGTATATTTGAATGAAAATACATAAGCAAATACACTTAAAATAACGTAAATTTGTATAAAAAAATATGTACAAAACACAAATAGAATAATGTAAAATCGTATCAAAATAAATACATAGAATATTAATAAAATAATGTAAATTTGTATGAAAATAAAGAAGCAAAATACCAATAAAATAACGCATTTATAAAAATATATATACCAAAATACACATAAAAAAATTAAATTTGTATTAAAATAAATATACAAAAAACACATACAATAAGGTAAATTTGTATTGAAATAGATATGCAAAATACATAAAAAACAATGTAAATTTGTTTCAAAATATATATACGAATACACATAAAATAACGTAGATTTCTATAAAAATATATATACAAAATACACATAAAATGAAGTAAATACCTTTAAAAAAATGTATACAAAATACACATAAAATAATGTAAATTCGTATCAAAATAAATAAACAAAATACCAATAAAAGAATGTGTATTTGTATAAATATAAATATACAAAATACACATAAAATAACGTAATTTTATATAAAACTATATACAAAAATACACAGAAGTAATTAAATTTGTATGAAAATATATACAAAATACACACAAAATAAGCTAAATTTGAATTGAAATATATATACAAAATACATGCAATAAAGTAAATTTGTATCAAAATATTTATACAAATACATATATAATAACGTAAATTTGTATGAAAATATATAAACAAAATACACATTAAATAATGTAAATACGTATAAAAAATATGTACAAAATACACATATAATCATGTAATTCGTATCAAAATAAATAAACAAAATACCAATAAAATAATATAAATTTGTATGAGTAAACGTGTATGTTGCATATTTTTTCAATACAAATTTATTTTATTATATACGCATTTTGTATATTAATTTTAATATATGTGTATTTGAATATATATTATGATACAAATTTACATTATTTTATGTATTTTCTATATTTATTTCAATTCAAATTTAGCTTATTTTATGTGTCTTTTGTATATCTATTTTCATACAAATTTAATTATTTTTGTTTATTTTTGTATATAGTTTTATACAATTTTACGTTATTTTATGTGTATTTTGTATATTTATATTTATACAAGTAAACATTCTTTTATTGGCATTTAGTTTATTTATTTTGATACGAATTTACATTATTTTATGTGTATTTTGTATACATTTTCTTATACGTATTTACTTCATTTTATGTGTATTTTGTATATATATTTTTATAGAAATCTACGTTATTATATGTGTATTCGTATATATATTTTGAAACAAAATTACATTGTTTTATGTGTATTTTGCATATCTATTTCAATACAAATTTACCTTATTGTATGTGCATTTTGTATATTTATTGTAATACAAATTTAAATATTTTGTGTATTTTGGTATATATATTTTCATAAAAAATGCGTTGTTTTATTGGTATGTTGCATCTTTATTTTCATACAAATTTACATTATTTTATTAATATTCTGTGTATTTATTTTGATACTATTTTACTTTATTCTATTTGTGTTTTGTATATATTTTTTTATACATATTTACATTATTTAATGTGTATTTTCTATATATATTTCATACAAATTTACGTTATTTTAAGTGTATTTGTTTATATATTTTCATTCAAATTTACATTATTTTATGTGTATTTTGTATATGTATTTCAATAGAAATTTAACTAGTTTTATGTGTATTTTGTATATATATTTTTATACAAATTTAAATTATTTTTTTGTTTTTTTGTATATATTTTTATTCAAATTTACGTAATCTTATAAAAATATATATACCAAAAAACACATAAAATATTTAAATTTGCATTGAAATAAATATACAAAACAATAAGGTAAATTTGTATTGAAAGAGATATGCAAAAATACATATAAAACAATGTAAATTAATAGAGTTTTATACAAATTTACAATATTTTATGTGTATTTTGTATATCTATTTTCATACAAATACACATTCTTTTATCGATATTTTGTTTATTTATTTTGATGCGAATTTACATTATTTAATGTGTATTGTGTATATATATTTTTATACGTATTTACGTCATTTCATGTGTATTTTGTATATATATTTCTATAGAAATATACGTTATTTTATGTGTATTCGTATATATATTTTGAAACAAATATACATTGTTTTATGTGCATTTTGTATATTTTTTCAATACAAATTTCCCTTATGGTACATGCATTTTGTATATTAATTTTAATACAAATTCAATTATTCTATGTGTATTCTTGTATATGTATTTTTAAAAAAATATGCTTTATTTTATGGGTATTTCCATCTTTATTTTCATACAAAACTACATTATTTTATTGATATTCTGTGTATTTATTTTGATACGATTTTACATTATTGTATGTATATTTTGTATATCTATTTTATACAAATGTACGTTATTTTATGTGAATTTGTTTTCATTTCATACAAATTTACATTATTTTATATGTATTTTGTACATGTATTTAAATACAAATTTAACTAATTATATGTGTATTTTATATATCTATTTTTATACAAATTGAAATTTATTTTTTTGTTTTTTTGTATATACTTTTATTCAAATTTTCGTAATTTTATGTGTATTTTGTATATTTATTTTCCTACAAATATACGTTCTTTTATCGGAATTTTGTTTATTTATTTTGATACGAATTTTCATTTTTTTAGGGTTATTTGATATATATATTTTTATACTTATTTACATAATTTTATATGTATTTTGAATATATATTTTCATAGAAATTTACCCTATATGTATATACAAAAAAACACAAAAATAAATTTGTATGAAAATAAATATACAAAATACACATAAAATTAGGTAAATTTGTATTGAAATACATATACAAAATACACTTAAAATAATGTAAATTTGAATGAAATTATATAAACAAATACACTTAAAATGACGTTAATTTGTATAAAGTATATATAAAAAATACACATTAAATAATGAAAATATGTATAAAAAAATATATACAAAACACAAATAGTATAATATAAAATCGTATCAAAATATATACACAGAATATTAATAAAATAATGTACATTTGTATGAAAACTAAGATGCAAAATACCTATAAAATAACGCATTTTTTATAAAATTATATATACCAAAATACACATAAAATATTTGAATTTGTATTAAAATAAATATACAAAATGCACATACAATAAGGTAAATTTGTATTGAAATAGATATGCAAAAAACATATAAAACAATGTAAATTTGTTTCAAAATATATATACGAATACACATAAAATAACGTAAATTTCTATAAATATATATCTACAAAATACAAATAAAATTAAGTAAATACGAATCAAAAATGTATACAAAATACACATAAAATAATGTAAATTCGTATAAATATAAATAAACAAAATACCAATAAGAGAATGTGTATTTGTATAAATATAAATATACAAAATGCACATAAAATAACGTAAATTTATATAAAACTATATACAAAAATACACAGAAGTAATTAAATTTGTATGAAAATAGATATACAAAATACACACAAAATAAGCTAAATTTGAATTGAAATATACATACAAAATACATAAAATAAAGTAAATTCGTTTCAAAATATTTTTAACAAATACACATATAATAACGTAAATTTGTAAAAAAAATATATAAACAAATTACACATTAAGTAATGTAAATACGTATAAAAAAATATTTACAAAATACGCCAATAATCAAGTCATTCGTATCAAAATAAATAAACAAAAAACTAATTAAATAATGTAAATTTGTATGAGAAAACATATACAAAATACACATAAAATAACGTTTTAAGTTTCTATAAAAATATATGTACAAAAATGCACATAAAATTAGTTTGCATAAAAAAATATATACAAAACACACATTCGATAATGTAAATGAGTATAAAAATATGTATACAAAATACCTATGAAATAATCTAAATTCGTACCGAGTTAAATTAAGAAAATAACAATAAAATAATGTAATTTTGGATGAAAATATATATAGAAAACACACATAAAATAACCTAAATACAAATACAAATATACACATTAAATAATTTAAAATTGAATGAAATAAATATACAAAATAAACATAAAATAAGGTAAATTTGTAATAAAATATATGTAAGAATACACATAAAACAATATAAATTTGTATGAAAATATATATACAAATTCACATAAAATAACATGAATTTGTATAAAATGTTTCAAAATATATACGAATACACACAATAAAATAACGTAAATTTTTATGAAAATATATATATAAAATACACATAAAATAGTTTAAATACGTAGAAAAATATATATACAAAATACACATAAAATAATGTAAATTCGTAAAAAATTAAATACACAAAATTCCAATAAAAGAATGTATATTTGTAGGAAAATATATATACAAAAAACAAATAAAATAACTAAAATTTGTATAAAAATATATACAAATATACACAAAAATAATTTAAATTTGTTTGAAAATAGATATGCAAAATACACATAAAGTTAGGCAAATTTGTATTGAAATACATATACAAAACTCACATAAAATAATGTAAATTTGTATGAAAATATATAAACAAATACATATAAAATCACGTAAATTTGGATAAAATATATATATACAAAATATACATTAAATATTTTAAATATGTATAAAAATATATTATATTATATATATTTTTATTGATATTTGCGTTATTTATGTGTATTTTGTATATGTTTTCTCATAGAAATTTACATTATTTTATTGGTATTTTGTCTATTTACTTTGATACGAATTACATGATTATTTGTGTATTTTTTACATTTTTTTTATACGTATTTACATTATTTAATGTGTATTTTGTTTATATATTTTTATACAAATTTACGTTATAATATGTGTATTTGTATAGGTATTTTGATAAAAATTTACATTATTTTAAGTATTTTGTATATATATTTCAATTCAAATTTAGCTTATTTTATGTGTATTTGTATGTCTATTTATTTTAATACAAAATCAAATATTTTATGTTTTTTCGTATTTATATTTTTATAAAAAAATGCGTTATTTTATGGGTATTTTGCATCTTAATTTTCATACATATTTACATTATTTTATTAATATTTTCTGTATTTATTTTGATACGATTTTACATTATTTTATTTGTGTTTTGTATATATTTTTTTATACATATTTACATTATTTAATGTTTTTTTTTGTATATATATTTGATACAAATTTACGTTATTTTAAGTCTATATGTTTATATATTTTCATTCAAATTTACATTATTTTATGTGTATTTTGTATATGTATTTCAATACAAATTTACCTATTTTTATATGTTTTTTGTATATTTATTTTCATACAAGTTTAAATTATTTTTGTGTATTTTTGTATATAGTTTTATACAAATTTAGGTTATTTTATGTGTATTTTGTATATATATTTTCATACAAATACACATTCTTTTCATGATATTTTGTTTATTTATTTTGACACGAATTAACATTATTTAATGTGTATTTTGTATATATATTTTTATACGTATTTACATTATTTTAAGTGTATTTTGTATATATATTTCTATAGAAATCTGCGTTATTTTATGTGTATTCGTATATATATTTTGAAACAAATTTACATTATTTTATGTGTATTTTGCATATTTTTTCAATACAAATTTACCTTATTGTATGTGCATTTTGTATATTAATTTTAATACAAATTTGATTAATCTATGTGTATTTTTGTATATGTATTTTTATAAAAATATCCTTTATTTTATGGGTATTTTGCATCTTTATTTTCATACAAATTTACATTATTTTATTGATATTCTGTGTATTTATTTTGATATGATTTTACATTATTCTATGTGTATTTTGTATATATATTTTATATAAAATGTATTTGTTTTCATTTCATACAAATCTACATTATTTTATGTGTTTTTTGTACATGTATTTAAATACAAATTTAATTGGTTATATGTGTATTTTGTATATCTATTTTGTATGTATATTTTCATAGAAATTTACTCTATTTTATGAGTATTCGTATATATATTTTGATACAAATTTACATTATTGATGTGTATTTTGCATATCTATTTCAATACAAATTTACTTTATTGTACGTGCATTTTGTATATTTATTTTAATACAAATTTAACTATTTTATATGTATTTTTTATATATTTTTATGCAAATATGCGTTATTATATGGATATTTTGCATCTTTATTTTCATACAAATTTATATTATTTTATTGATATTCTCTTTATTTATTTTAATACGATTTAACATTATTCTATGTGTATTTTGTATATTTTTTTTATACATATTTACATTATTTAATGTTCATTTTGTATATATATTTTATCCAAATTTACATTATTTTATGTGTATTTGTTTATATATTTTCATACAAATTTACATTATTTTATGTGTTTTTTGTATATATATTTTTCTACGTATTTAAATTATTTTATGTGTATTTTGTATATACATTTTCATAAAAAAATTACGTTATTTTATTGTGTGTATAAGTATATATTTTGATACAAATTTTATACAATTCATGTCATTTAATGTGTATTTGTATATATATTTTCATTCAAATTTATAATATTTTATGTGTATTTTTTCATATATTTCATTACAAATTTACCTTATTTTATGTTTATTTTGTATATTTATTTCACTCAATTTTAAATTATTTTATGTGTATATTTGTATTTGTATTTAGGTTATTTTATGTGTATTTTGTATATATATTTTCATCCAAAATTACATTATTTTATTGATATTTTCTTAATTTAATTCGATACGAATTTAGATTATTTCATAGGTATTTTGTATACATATTTTTATACTCATTTACATTATCTAAAGTGTGTTTTGTATATATATTTTTATGCAAATTTATTTAATGTTAATTTTTGTACATATATTTTTATAGAAATTTGCGTTATTTTATGTATATAGTTTTATATAAATTTACGTTATTTCATGTGCATTTTGTATATTTATATTTATACAAATACACATTCTTTTATTGGTATATTGTTTATTTACATTTATACGAATTTACATTATTTTATGTGTATTTTGTTTACATTTTTTTATACGTATTTACTTAATATTATGTGTATTTTGTATATGTATTTTTATAGAAATCTACGTTATTTTATGTGTATTCGTATATATATTTTGAAACAAATTTACATTATTTTATATGTATTTTGCATATCTATTTCAATACAAATTTACCTTATTGTATGTGCATTTTGTATATTTATTTTAATACAAATTCAATAATTTTATGTGTATTTTGGTATCAATATTTTTATAAAAAATGCATCTTAATTTTCATACAAATTTACATTATTTTATTAATATTCTGTGTATATATTTTGATACGATTTTACATTTTTCTATTTGTGTTTTGTATATATTTTTTTATACATATTTACATTATTTAATGTGTATTTTGATTATATATTTCATACAAATTTACGTTATTATATGTGTATTTGTTTATATATTTTCTTTCAAATTTACATTATTTTATATGTATTTTGTATATGTATTTCAATACAAATTAACCTAATTTTATGTGTATTTTGTATATTTCTTTTCATACAAATTTGAATTATTTTTGTGTATTTTTGTATATAGTTTTATACAAATTAAGTTATTTTATGTACGGATTTACATTATTTAATGTGTGTTTTGTATATATATTTTTATCCAAAGTTACTTTATTTTACGTTCATTTTTGGACATATATTTTTATGGAAATTAGCGTTATTTTATATGTATTTGTATATGTTTTCTCATACAAATTTACTTTATTTTATTGATATTTTGTTTATTTAGTTTGATACGAATTACATGATTATATGTGTATTTTGTACATATTTTTTATACGTATTTACATTACTTAATGTGTATTTTGTTTATATATTTTTAAACAAATTTACGTTATTATATGTATTTTTATAAATATTTTGATACAAATTTACATTATTTTATGTATTTTCTATATACATTTCAATTCAAATTTAGCTTATTTTATCTGTATTTTGTATATCTATTTTCATACGAATTTAATAACTTCTGTGTAATTTTGTATATAGTTTTATAAAAATTTACGTTATTTTATGTGTATTTTGTATATTTATATTTATACAAATACACATTCTTTTATTGGTATTTTGTTTATTTATTTTGATACGAATTTACATTATTTTATGTGTATTTTGTATACATTTTCTTATACGTATTTACTTCATTTTATGTGTATTTTGTATATATATTTTTATACAAATCCACGTTATTTTATGTGTATTCGTATATATATTTTGAAACAAATTTACATTGTTTTATATGTATTTTGCATATCTATTTCAATACAGATTTACCTTATTGTATGTGTATTTTGTATATTTATTTTAATACAAATTAATTTTTTCATGTGTATTTTGGTATATGTATTTTTATAAAAAAATGCGTTATTTAATGGGTATATTGCATCTTTATTTTCATACAAATTTACATTGTTTTATTAATATTCAGTGTATTTATTTTGATACGATTTTACATTATTCTATTTGTGTTTTGTATATATTTTTTTATACATATTTACATTATTTAATGTGTATTTTGTATATTTTAAAACAAATTTACGTTCCTTCATGCGCATCTGTTAAAATATTTTGATACAAATTTACCTTATTTTATGTATTTTGTATATATATTTTAATACAAATTTAGTTTATTATATGTATATTTTGTATATCTATTTTCATTCGTATCAAAATAAATAAACAAAATAGCAATAAAATAATGTAAATTTGTATGAGAAAACATATACAAATACACATAAAATAACGCAAATTTCTTAAAAAATATATTTACAAAAATGCACATAAAATAAAGTAAATTTGCATAAAAATATTTATACAAAACACACATTAAATTATGTAAATGCGTACATAAAATAACCTAAATTTGTATAAAACTATATACAAAAATACACAAAATTTTTAAAAATTTGTATGAAAAGAAATATACAAAATACACATAAAATTAGGTAAATTTGTATTGAAATACATATACAAAATACACATAAAATAATGTAAATTTGAATGAAAATATATAAACAAATACACTTAAAATAACGTAAATTTGTATAAAATATATATGCAAGATACACATTAAATAATGTAAATGTGTATAAAAAAATGTATACAAAAAAGAAATAGAATAATGTAAAATCCTATCAATATAAATACACAGAATATCAATAAAATAATGTAAATTTGTATGAAAAGAAAGATGCAAAATTCCCATAAAACAGCGCATTTTTTATAAAAATATATATATACCAAAATACACATAAAATATTTAAATTTGTATTGAAATAAATATACAAAATGCATATACAGTAAGGTAAATATGTATTGAAAGAGATATTCAAAAATACATATAAAACAAAGTTAATATGTTTCAAAATATATATACGAATACACATAAAATAACATAGATTTCTATAGAAATATATATACAAAATACACATGATATTATGTAAATACGTATAAAAATATATATACAAAATACATATCTAGGTAAATTCGTGTCAAAATAAATAAACAAAATATTATGAAAAGAATGTGTATTTGCATGAAAATAAATAATAGATAATAAATTTGTATGAAATATATATGCAAGATACACATTAAATAATGTAAATATGTAAAAAAAATATATATATATATATATACAAAAAACAAATAGAATAATGTGAAATCGTAGCAAAATAAATACACCGAATATTAATAAAATAATGTAAATTTGTATGAAAATAAAGATGCAAAATTCCCATCAAATAGCGCACTTCTTATAAAAATATATATACCAAAATACACATAAAATATTTAAATATGTATTGAAATAAATATACAAAATGCACATACAATAAGGTAAACTTGTATTGAAAGAGATATGCAAAAATACATATAAAACAATGTAAATTTGTTTCAAAATATATATACGAATACACATAAAATAACGGCGATTTCTATAAAAATATATATACAAAATACACATAAAATTAAGTAAATACGTATAAAAATAGATATGAAAAATACACAGAATAATGTAAAATTGTTTAAAAAAAAATAAACAGAATATAAATAAAATAATGTAAATTTGAATGAAAATAAAAATGCAAAATACCCATAAAATAAAGCATATTTTTATAAAAATACATTTACAAAAATACACATAGCATAATTAAATTTGTATTAAAATTAATATACAAAATGCATATACAATAAGGTAAATTTGTATTGAAAAAATATGCAAAATACACATAAAACAGTGTAAATTTATTTCAAAATCTATATACGAATACTCATAAATCAACGTAGATTTCTATAGAAATATATATACAAAATACACATCAAATGATGTAAACACGTATAAAAATATATATATAAAATACACATTAAATAATGTAAATTCGCGTCAAAATAAATAAACAAAATATCAATAAAAGAATGTGTATTTGTATGAAAATAGATATACAATATACATGTTATTTCATGTCTATTCGTATATATATTTTGAAACAAATTTACACTGTTTTATTTGTATTTTGCGTTTTTTTTCAATACAAATTTACCTTTTTGTATGTGTGCATTATGTATATTAATTTTAATACAAATTTAATTATTCTATGTGTATTTTTGTATATGTATTTAAAAAAAAATGCTTTATCTTATGGGTATTTTGCATCTTTATTTTCATACAAATTTAAATTATTTTATTGATATTCTGTGTACTTATTTTGATACGATTTTACATTATTCTATGTATAACAAAAATAAATATATACAAAAATACACAAAAATAATTTAAATTTGTTTGAAAATAGATATGCAAGATATGTGTATTTTGTATATATATTTCAATTCAAATTTAGCTTATTTTGAGTGTATTTTGTATATATTTTCGTACAAATTTAATTACTTCTGTGTATTTTTGTATATAGTTTTATATAAATTTACGTTATTTTATGTGTATTTTGTATATTTATATTTATACAAATACACATTCTTTTATTGGTATTTTGTTTATTTATTTTGATACGAATTTACATTATTTTATGTGTATTTTGTATACATTTTTTTATACGTATTTACCTCATTTTATGTGTATTTTGTATATATATTTTTACAGAAATCTACGTTATTTTATGTGTATTCGTATATATATTTTGAAACAAATTTACATTGTTTTATATGTATTTTGCATATCTATTTCAATACAAATTTATCTTATTGTATGTGTTTTTTGTATATTTATTTTAATACAAATTTAATTTTTTGATGTGTATTTTGGTATATATATTTTTATAAATAAAAAAATGCGTTATTTTATGGATATTTTGCTTCTTTATTTTCATACAAATTTACATTATTTTATTAATATTCTGTGTATTTATTTTGATACGATTTTACATTATTCTATTTGTGTTTTGTACATATTTTTTTATACAAATTTACGTTTTTTTATAAAATTATTGATACCAAAATACACATAAAATATTTCAAATTGTATTAAAATAAATATACAAAATGCACATACAATAAGGTAAATTTGTATTGAAATAGATATGCAAAATACATATAAAATAATGTAAATTTGTTTCAAAATATATATACGAATACACATAAAATAACGTAGATTTCTATAAAAATACATATACAAAATACATATAAAATTAAGTAAATACGTATAAAAAAATGTATACAAAATACACATAATATAATGTAAATTCGTATAAATGTAAATAAACAATATACCAATAAAAGAATGTGTATTTGTATAAATATAAATATACAAAATGCACATAAAATAACGTAAATTTATATAAAACTATATACATAAAATAACGCAAATTTCTATAAAAATATATGTACAAAAATGAACATAAAATAAATTTGCATAAAAATATATATACAAAACACACATTAGATAATGTAAATGAGTATAAAAATATGTATAGAAAATACCTATGAAATAATCTAAACTCGTATCGAATTAAATTAAGAAAATACCAATAAAATAATGTAATTTTGGATGAAAATATCAATACAAAATACACATAAAATAACCTTAATACAAATACAAATATAAACACAAAATATTGCATTTTTTATATACATTTCAATTAAAATTTAGCTTATTTTATCTGTATTTTGTATATCTATTTTCATACGAATTTAATTACTTCTGTGTATTTTTGTATAGTTTTATACAAATTTACGTTATTTTATGTTTTTTTTTGTATATTTATATTTATACAAATTCACATTCTTTTATTGGTATTTTGTTTATTTATTTTGGTACGAATTTACATTATTTTATGTGTATTTTGTATACATTTTCTTATACGTATTTATTTCATTTTATGTGTATTTTGTATATATATTTTTAAAAAAATCTACGTTATTTTATGTGTATTCGTATATATATTTTGAAACAAATTTACATTGTTTTATATGTATTTTGCATATCTATTTCAATACAGATTTACCTTATTGTATGTGTATTTTGTATATTTATTTTAATACAAATAAATTTTTTCATGTGTATTTTGGTATATATATTTTTATAAAAAATGCGTTATTTAATGGGTATTTTGCATCTTTATTTTCATACAAATTTTCATTGTTTTATTAATATTCTGTGTATTTATTTTGATACGATTTTACATTATTCTTTTTGTGTTTTGTATATATTTTTTTTATACATATTTACATTATTTAATGTGTATTTTGTATATTTTAAAACAAATTTACGTTATTTTATGCGCATCGGTTAAAATATTTTGATACAAATTTACATTATTTTATGTATTTTGTATATATATTTCAATACAAATTTAGTTTATTTTATGTATATTTTGTATATCTATTTTCATTCGTATCAAAATAAATAAACAAAATAGCAATCAAATAATGTTAATTTGTATGAGAAAACATATACAAATACACATAAATTAACTAGAATAATGTAAAATCGTATCAAAATAAATACACAGAATATCAATAAAATAATGTAAATTTGTATGAAAATAAAGATGCAAAATTCCCAAAAATTATCGCATTTTTTATAAAAATATATTTACCAAAATACACATAAAATATTTAAATTTGTATTGAAATAAATATACAAAATGCATATACAGTAAGGTAAATTTGTATTGAAAGAGATATTCAAAAATACATATAAAACAATGTAAATCTGTTTCAAAATATATATACGAATAAACATAAAATAAAGTAGATTTCTATAGAAATATATATACAAAATACATATGAAATTATGTAAATACGTATAAAAATATATATACAAAATACATATCAAATAATGTAAATTCGTGTCAAAATAAATGAACAAAATATCATGAAAAGAATGTTTATTTGTATGAAAATAGATAATAGATAATAAATTTGTATAAAATATATATGCAAGATACACATATATTTACATTATTTAATGTTAATTTTGTACATATTTTTTATCCAAATTTACATTATTTGATGTATATTTGTTTATATATTTTCATACATATTTACACTATTTTATGTGTTTTTTGTATATATATTTTTCTACGTATTTAAACTATTTTATGTGTATTTTGTAAATACATTTTCATAAAAAAATTACGTTATTTTATTGTGTGTATAAGTATATATTTTGATACAAATTTTATACAAATTCATGTTATTTAATGTGTATTTGTATATATATATTTTCATACAAATTTATATTATTTAATGTGTATTTTTTCATATATTTCATTACAAATTTACCTTATTTTATGTTTATTTTGTATATTTATTTCATTCAATTTTAAATTATTTTATGTGTATATTTGTATTTGTATTTAGGTTATTTTATGTGTATTTTGTATATATATTTTCATCCAAAATTACATTATTTTATTGGTATTTCTTAATTTAATTCGATACGAATTTAGATTATTTCATAGGTATTTTGTATACATATTTTTATACTCATTTACATTATCTAATGTGTGCTTTGTATATATATTTTTATGCAAATTTATCTAATGTTCATTTTTGTACATATATTTTTATAGAAATTTGCGTTATTTTATGTATATAGTTTTATATAAATTTACGTTATTTTATTTGCATTTTGTATATTTATATTTATACAAATACACATTCTTTTATTGGTATATTGTTTATTTACATTTATACGAATTTACATTATTTTATGTGTATTTTGTATACATTTTTTATACGTATTTACTTAATTTTATGTGTATTTTGTATATGTATTTTTATAGAAATCTACGTTATTTTATGTGTATTCGTATATATATTTTGAAACAAATTTACATTATTTTATATGTATTTTCCATATCTATTTCAATACAAATTTAAATTATTTTTTGTGTATTTTTGTATAGAGTTTTATTCAAATTTACAATATTTTATGTGTATTTTGTATATCTATTTTCATACAAATACATATTCTTTTATTGATATTTTGTTTATTTATTTTGATGAGAATTTACATTATTTAATGTGTATTGTGTATATATATTTTTATACGTATTTACGTCATTTCATGTGTATTTTGTATATATATTTCTATAGAAATATACGTTATTTTATGTGTATTCGTATATATATTTTGAAACAAATATACATTGTTTTATGTGCATTTTGCATATTTTTTCAATACAAATTTACCTTATTGTACGTGCATATTGTATATTAATTTTAATACAGATTTAGCTATTCTATGTGTATTTTTCTATATATATTTTTATAAAAATATGCTTTATTTTATGGGTATTTTGCATCTTTATTTTCATACAAAATTACATTATTTTATTGATATTCTGTGTATTTATTTTGATACGATTTTACATTATTCTATGTATATTTTGTATATCTATTTTAATACCAATGTACGTTATTTTATGTGAATTTGTTTTCATTTCATACAAATTTACATTATTTTATGTGAATTTTGTACATGTATTTAAATACAAATTTACCTTATTGTATGTGCATTTTGTATATTTATTTTAATACAAGTTCAAATATTTTATGTGTATTTTGGTATCAATAATTTTATAAAAAAATGTGTTATTTTATAGGTATTTTGCACCTTAATTTTCATTTTATATGTACTTTGTATATATATTTTTATACGCTCTTACATTATTTAATATTTATTTTGAATATAATTTTTTATACAAATTCATGGTATTTTATGTGTATTTGTATATATATTTTCATATAACTTTACATTATTGTATGTGTATTTTGTACATATATTTTATTACAAATCTACCTTATTTTATGTTTATTTTGTATGTGTATTTTGTATATTTATATTTATCCAAATACACATTCTTTTATTGTTATTTTGTTTATCTATTTTAATTCGAATTTACATTATTTTATGTGTATTTTGAATACATTTTTTTATACGTATTTTCTTAATTTTATGTGTATTTTGTATATAAATTTTTATAGAAATCTACGTTTTTTTATTTGTATTCGTAAATATATTTTGAAACAAATTTACATTGTTTTATATGTATTTTTGCATATCTCTTTCAATACAAATTTATCTTATTGTA
The DNA here is from genome assembly GCF_024679095.1 of Eriocheir sinensis. Taxonomy (NCBI): domain Eukaryota; kingdom Metazoa; phylum Arthropoda; class Malacostraca; order Decapoda; family Varunidae; genus Eriocheir; species Eriocheir sinensis. The sequence continues at coordinate 257,824 of NW_026111671.1, forward strand.
TATGCATTTTGTATATTTATTTCAATACAAATTTAAAAATTTTATGTGTATTTTGGTATATATATTTTATAAGAAATGCGCTATTTTATGGGAATTTTGCATCTTTATTTTCATACAAATTTACATTATTTTATTAATATTCGGTGTATTTATTTTGATACGATTTTACATTATTCTATTTGTTTTTTGTATATACTTTTTTAATACATATTTACATTATTTAATGTGTATCTTGCATATATATTTTATACAAATTTATTATCTATTATCTATTTTCATACAAATACACATTCTTTTCATGATATTTTGTTTATTTATTTTGACACGAATTTACATTATTTGATATGTATTTTGTATATATATTTTTATACGTATTTACATAATTTCATATGTATTTTGTATATATATTTAATAGATATTCAAAATACACATAAAATAACCTAAATTTGTATCAAACTATATACAAAAATACACAAAATATTTTAAATTTGTATGAAAATAAATATACAAAATACACATAAATTAGGTAAATTTGTATGGAAATACATATACAAAATACACATAAAATAATGTAAATTTGAATGAAAATACATAAACAAATACACTTAAAATAACGTAAATTTGTAAAAAAAAATATATACAAAACACAAATAGAATAATGTAAAATCGTATCAAAATAAATACACAGAATATTAATAAAATAATGTAAATTTGTATGAAAATAAAGAGGCAAAATACCCATAAAATAACGCATTTTTTTTATTTCTAAAAATATATATACCAAAATACACATAAAAAAATTAGATTTGTATTAAAATAAATATATAAAAAACACATACAATAAGGTAAATTTGTATTGAAACAGATACGCAAAATACATATAAAGCAATATAAATTTGTTTCAAAATATGTATACGAATACACATAAAATAACGTAGATTTCTATAAATATATATATACAAAATACACATAAAATGAAGTAAATACGAATAAAAAAATGAATACAAAATACACATAAAATAATGCAAACTCGTATCAAAATAAATAAACAAAATACCAATAAAAGAATGTGTATTTGTATAAATATAAATATACAAAATACACATAAAATAACGTAAATTTATATAAAACTATATACATAAACACACAGAAGTAATTAAATTTGTATGAAAATAAATACAAAATACACACAAAATAAGCTAAATTTGAATTGAAATATATATACAAAATACATGAAATAAAGTAAATTTGTATCAAAATATTTATACAAATACATATGTATTTTGTATATATATTTTTATACGTATTTACATAATTTCATATGTATTTTGTATATACATAAAATAATGCAAACTCGTATCAAAATAAATAAACAAAATACCAATAAAAGAATGTGTATTTGTATAAATATAAATATACAAAATACACATAAAATAACGTAAATTTATATAAAACTATATACATAAACACACAGAAGTAATTAAATTTGTATGAAAATAAATACAAAATACACACAAAATAAGCTAAATTTGAATTGAAATATATATACAAAATACATGAAATAAAGTAAATTTGTATCAAAATATTTATACAAATACATATGTATTTTGTATATATATTTTTATACGTATTTACATAATTTCATATGTATTTTGTATATATATTTCTATAGAAATCTACTTTATTTTATGTGTATTCGTATATATATTTTCATATAAATTTACATTATTTTATGTGTATTTTGTACATATATTTCATTACAAATTTACCTTATTTTATGTTTATTTTGTATGTGTTTTTTGTACATTTATATTTATACAAATACACATTCTTTAATTGGTATTTTGTTTATTTATTTTGTTTCGAATTTATATTATTTTATGTGTATTTTGTTTACATTTTTTTATACGTATTTACCTAATTTGATGTGTTTTTTGTATATATATTTTTATAGAAATCTACGTTATTTTATGTGTATTCGTATATATATTTTGAAACAAATTTACTTTGTTTTATATGTATTTTTGCATATCTCTTTCAATAGAAGTTTACCTTATTGTATGTGCATTTTGTACATTTATTTTAATACAAATTTAAATATTTTATGTGTATTTTGGTATATATATTTTTATAAGAAATGCGCTATTTGATGGGAATTTTGCATCTTTATTTTCATACAAATTTACATTATTTTATTAATATTCGGTGTATTTATTTTGATACGATCTTATATTATTCTTTTTGTTTTTTGTATATATATTTTTTATACATAATTACATTATTTAATGTATATCTTGCATATATATTTCATACAAATTTATTATCTATTATTTATTTTCATACAAATACACATTCTTTTCATGATATTTTGTTTATTTATTTTGACACGAATTTACATTACTTAATTTGTATTTTATATATATATTTTTATACGTATTTACATAATTTCATGTGTATTTTGTATATATTTTTCTATAGAAATCTACGTTATTTTATGTGTATTCGTATATATATTTTGAAACAAATTTACAATGTTTTATTTGTATTTTGCGTTTTTTTTTTCAATACAAATTTACCTTATTGTATGTGTGCATTTTGTATATTAATTTTAATACAAATTTAATTATTCTATGTGTATTTTTGTATATGTATTTTTAAAAAAAAATATGCTTTATCTTATGGGTATTTTGTATCTTTGTTTTCATACAAATTTAAATTATATTAATTATTGTATATATATATACAAATTAATTAATTAATTATTGTATATATATATACAAAAAACACATAGAATAATGTTAAATCGTATCAAAATAAATAAAGACAATATCAATAAAATAATGTAAATTTGTATGAAAATAAAGATGCAAAATATCCATATAATAACGCACATTTGCATAAAAATATATATACTAAAATACATATAAAATAATTAAATTTGTATTAAAATAAATATACAAAATGCACGTACAATAAAGTAAATTTGTATTGAAATAGATATTTAAAATACACATTAATAATGTAAATTTGTATCAAAATATATATACGAATACTCATAAAATAGAGTAAATTTCTATGAAAATATACATACAAAATAGATATACAAAAAACACATATAACTAGTTAAATTTGTATTTAAATACATGTACAAAAAACACATAAAATAATGTATGAAATGAAAACAAATATATTTTATATAAAATATATTTACAAAATACACATAGAATAATGTAAAATCATATCAAAATAAATACACAGAATATCAATAAAACAATGTAAATTTGAATGAAAAAAAAAAAGATGCAAAATACCCATAAAATAAAGCATATTTTTATAAAAATACATATACAAAAATACACATAGATTAATCAAATTTGTATTAAAATTAATATACAAAATGCACATACAATAAGGTAAATTTGTATTAAAAAAATATGCAAAATACACATAAAACAATGTAAATTTGTTTCAAAATATATATACGAATACACATAAAATAACGCAGACTTCTATAGAAATATATGTACAAAATACACTTAAAATAATTTAAATACGTATAAAAATATATATACAAAATACACATTAAATAATGTTAATTCGTGTCAAAAAAAATAAACAAAATATCATGAAAAGAATGTGTATTTGTATGAAAATAGATATACAAAATACACATAAAATAACCTAAATTTGTATAAAACTATATACAAAAATACACAAAAATAATTTAAACTTGTATGAAAATAAATATACAAAAAACATATAAATTTAGGTAAATTTGTATTGAAAAACATATACAAAATACACATAAAATAATGTAAATTTTAATGAAAATATATAAACATATAGACTTAAAATAACGTAAATTTGTATCAAATATATATACAAAAAACACATTAAATAATGTAAATATGTAGAAAAAATATATATACAAAACACAAATAAAATAATGTAAAATCGTATCAAAATAAATACAGAAAATATTAATAAAATAATGTAAATTTGTATGAAAATTAAGATGCAAAATACCCATAAAATAATGCATTTTTTATAAAAATATATATACGAAAAAACATAAAATATTTGATTTTGTATTTAAATAAATAGATATACAAAATAGACATAAGATAAGCTAAATTTGAATTGAAATATATATACAAAATATATAAAATAATGTAAATTTGTATCAAAATACTTATACAAATACACATATAATAACGTAAGCTTGTATAAAAATATATAAACAAAATACACATTAAATAATGTAAATACGTATAAAAAAATGTACAAAATACACAAATAATCATGTAATTCGTATCAAAATAAATAGACAAAATACCAATAAAATAATGTAAATTTCTATGAGAAAACATATACAAAATACATATAAATAACGCAAATATCAATAAAAATATATATAATATAATATATTTTTATACATATTTAAAATATTTAATGTATATTTTGTATATATATTTTATCCAAATTTACGTTATTTTATATGTATTTGTTTATATATTTTCATACAAATTTACATTATTTTATGTGAGTTTTGTATATGTATTTCAATACAAATTTGCCTAACTTTATGTGTATTTTGCATATCTATTTTCAAACAAATTTAAATTATTTTTGTGTATTTTTGTATATATTTTTATACAAATTTTAGTTATTTTATTTGTTTTTTGTATATATATTTTCCTACAAATATACATTCTTTTATTGGAATTTTGTGTATTTAATTTTTTACGAATTTACATTATTTTTTTTGTGTATTTTGTATATATATTTTTCTACGTATTTAAATTATTTTATGTGTATTTTATATATACATTTTCATAAAAATTTACGTTATTTTATTGTGAGTATTCGTATATATTTTGAAACAAATTTTATACAAATTCATGTTATTTTATGTGTATTTGTATATATATTTTCATACAAATTTATATTATTTTATGTGTATACTTACATATATTTTATTACAAATTTACCTTATTTTATGTTTATTTTGTATATTTATTTCATTTAATATAATCAAATTTAAATTTATTGTATATGCATTTTGTATATTAATTTTAATACAAATTTAATTATTCTATGTGTATTTTTCTATATGTATTTTTATAAAACTATGCTTTATTTTATGGGTATTTTGCATCTTTATTTTCATACAAATTTACGTTATTTTATTGATATTCTGCTCATTCATTTTGATACGATTTGACATTATTCTATGTGTATTTTGTATATATTTTTCATACAAATTTACGTTATTTTATGTGTATTTGTTTATATATTTTGACACAAATTTACAATATTTTATGGGTATTTTGTATATATATTTCATAAGAAATTTACCTAGTTTTATGTGTATTTTGAATATCTATTTTCATTCAAAGTCAAATTATTTTTATGTATTTTTGTATATATTTCAATACAAATTTTAGTTAGGTTATGTGTATTTTGTAAATCTATTTTCATTCAAATATATATTATTTTATTGGTATTTTGTTGATTTATATTGATACGAATTTACACTATTTTATATGTACTTTGTATATATATTTTTATACGCATTTACATTATTTAATATTTATTTTGAGTATATAATTTTATACAAATTCATGGTATTTTATGTGTATTTGTATATACCTATATTTTCATATAAATTTACATTATTTTATGTGTATTTTGTACATATATTTCATTACAAATTTACCTTATTTTATGTTTATTTTGTATGTGTATTTTGTACATTTATATTTATACAAATACACATTCTTTTATTGGTATTTTGCTTATTTATTTTGTTTCGAATTTACATTATTTTATGTGTATTTTGTTTACATTTTTTTATACGTATTTACTTAATTTTATGTGTATTTTGTATATATATTTTTATAGAAATCTACGTTATTTTATGTGTATTCGTACATATATTTTGAAACAAATTTACATTGTTTTATATGTACAATAAGGTAAATTTGTATTGAAATAGATATGCAAAATACATATAAAGCAATGTAAATTTGTTTCAAAATATGTATACGAATACACATAAAATAACGTAGATTTCTATAAAAATATATATACAAAATACACATAAAATGAAGTAAATACGTATAAAAAATGTATACAAAATACACATAAAATAATGTAAATTCGTATCAAAATAAATAAACAAAATACCAATAAAAGAATGTGTATTTGTATAAATATAAATATACAAAATACACATAAAATAACGTAAATTTATATAAAACTATATAAAAAATACACAGAAGTAATTAAATTTGTATGAAAATATATACAAAACACACACAAAATAAGCTAAATTTGAATTGAAATATATATACAAAATACATGAAATAAAGTAAATTAGTATCAAAATATTTATTCAAATACACATATAATAACGTAAATTTGTATGAAAATATATAAACAAAATACACATTAAATAATGTAAATACGTATAAAAAATGTGTACAAAATACACATATAATCATGTAATTCGTATCAAAATAAATAAACAAAATACCAATAAAATAATATAAATTTGTATGAGTAAACGTGTATAAATATAAATGTACAAAATACACATACAAAATAAACATAAAATAAGGTAATTTTGTAATGAAATATATGTACAAAATACACATAAAATAATGTAAATTTATATGAAAATATATATACAAATACACATAAAATACCATGAATTTGTATAAAATTATATATTCAAAATAAATAATAAATAGTGTAAATGCGTATCATAATATAGGTAAAAAGTACATGTAAAATAATGTAAATTCGTATCAATATAAATCAACAAAATACCAATAAAATAATATATATTTGAATGAAAATAGATTTACAAAATACACATAACATAACTAAAATTTGTATTGAAATATATACAAAAATACATAAAAATAATTTGAGTTTGTATGAAAATAGATATTCAAAATACACATAAAACTAGGTAAATTTCTTTTGAAATATATATACAAAATACCCATAAAATATTGTAAATTTGTGTCAAAATATATAAACCAATACACATAAAATAACGTAAATTTGTATGAAAAATATTTACAAAATACACATAGAATAATGTCAAATCGTATCAAAATGAATGAGCAGAATATCAATAAAATAACGTAAATTTGTATGAAAATAAAGATGCAAAATACCCATAAAATAAAGCATATTTTTATAAAAATACATATACAAAAATACACATAGAATAATTAAATTTGTATTAAAATTAATATACAAAATGCATTTACAATAAGGTAAATTTGTATTGAAAAAATATGCAAAATACACATAAAAGTGTAGAATTGTTTAAAAATCTATATACGAATACTCATAATATAACGTAGATTTCTATAGAAATATATATACAAAATACACATGAAATGATGTAAATACGTATAAAAATATATATACAAAATACACATTAAATAATTTAAATTCTCGTCAAAATAAATAAACAAAATATCAATAAAAGAATGTGTATTTGTATGAAAATAGATATACAAAATACTCATAAAATAACCTAAGTTTGTATAAAACTATATACAAAAATACACAAAAATAATTTAAATTTGAATGAAAATAAATATACAAAATACACATAAAATTAGGTAAATTTGTATTGAAATACATATACAAAATACACATAAAATAATGGAAGTTTGAATGAAAATATATAAACATATGCACTTAAAATAACGTAAATTTGTATCAAATATATATACAAAATACTAATTAAATAATGTAAGTATGTATAAAAAAATATATACAAAACACAAATAGAATAATGAAAAATCGTATCAAAATAAATACACAGAATATTAATAAAATAATGTAAATTTGTTTGAAAATAAAGATGCAAAATAGCCATAAAATAACGCATTTTTTAAAAAAATATATATACCCAAATACACATAAAATATTAAAATTTGTATTAAAATAAATATAAAAAATGCACATACTGTAAGGTAAATTTGTATTGAAATAGATATGCAAAATACATATAAAACAATGTAAATTTGTTTCAAAATATATATACGAATACACATAAAATAACGTTGATTTCTATAAAAATATATACAAAATACACATAAAATGAAGTAAATACGTATAAAAAAATGAATACAAAATACACATAAAAATCGTATCAAAATAAATAAACAAAATACCAGTAAAAGACAGTGTATTTGTATAAATATAAATATACAAAATACACATAAAATCTCGTAAATTTGTATAAAACTATATACAAAAATACACAAAAGTTATTAAATTTGTATGAAAATATATATACAAAATACAGCTAAAATAAGCTAAATTTGAATTGAAATGTACATACAAAATACATAAAATAATGTAAATCTGTATCAAAATATTTATACAATTACATATAATAACGTAGATTTGTTTAAAAATATATAAACAAAATACACATTAAAAATATGTACAAAATACACATATAATCATGTAATTCGTATCAAAATAAATAAACAAAATAGCAATAAAATAATGTAAATTTGTATGAGAAAACATATACAAATAACGCAAATTTCTATAAAAATATATGTACAAAAATGCACATAAAATATAGTAAATTAGCATAAAAATATATATACAAAACACACACTAAATAATGTAAATGCGTACATAAAATAACCTAAATTTGTATAAAACTATATACAAAAATACACAAAAATAATTTAAATTTGTTTGAAAAGAAATATACAAAATACACATAAAATTATTTAAATTTGTATTGAAATACATATACAAAATACACATCAAATAATGTAAATTTGAATGAAAATATATAAACAAATACACTTAAAATAACGTAAATTTGTATAAAATATATATGCAAGATACACATTAAATAATGTAAATGTGTACAAAAAAATATATACAAAAAACAAATAGAATAATGTAAAATCGTATCAAAATAAATACACAGAATATCAATAAAATCATGTAAATTTGTATGAAAATAAAGATGCAAAATTCCAATAAATTATCGCATTTTTTATAAAAATATATTTACCAAAATACACATAAAATATTTAAATTTGTATTGAAATAAATATACAAAATGCATATACAGTAAGGTAAATTTGTATTGAAAGAGATATTCAAAAATACATATAAAACAATGTAAATTTGTTTGAAAATATATATACGAATACACATAAAATAAAGTAGATTTCTATAGAAATATATTTACAAAATACATATGAAATTATGTAAATACGTATAAAAATATATATACAAAATACATATGTATTTGTATAAATATTTTGATACAAATTTACTTTATTTCATGTATTTTGTATATATATTTCAATTCAAATTTAGCTTATTTTGTGTGTATTTTGTATTTATTTTCATACAAATTTAATTACTTCTGTGTGTTTATGTATATAGTTTTATATAAATCTACGTTATTTTATGTGTATTTTGTATATTTATATATATACAAATACACATTCTTTTATTGGTATTTTGTTTATTTATTTTGATACGAGTTTGCATTATTTTATGTGTATTTTGTATTCATTTTTTTATTCGTATTTACTTCATTTTATGTGTATTTTGTATATATATATTTATAGAAATCTACGTTATTTTATGTGTATTCGTATACATATTTTGAAACAAATTTATATTGCTTTATATGTATTTTGCGTATCTGTTTCAATACAAATTTACCTTATTGTATGTGTTTTTTATATATTTATTTTAATACAAATCTAATTTTTTTATGTGTATTTTGGTATATATATTTTTAGAAATAAAAAAAAATGCGTTATTTTATGGGTATTTTGCCTCTTTATTTTCATACAAATTTACATTATTTTATTAATATTCTGTGTATTTATTTTGATACGATTTTACATTATTCTATTTGTGTTTTGTATATATTTTTTTTTACAAATTTACGTTATTTTAAGTGTATTTGTTTATGTATTTTCATTCAAATTTACATTATTTTATGTGTATTTTGTATATGTATTTCCATACAAATTTACCTAATTTATGTGTATTTTGTATATTTATTTTCATACAAATTTAAAATATTTTGTGTATTTTTGTATATAGTTTGATACAAATTTAGGTTATTTTATGTGTATTTTGAATATCTAGTAAATATATATACAAAATACATATGAAATTATGTAAATACGTATAAAAATATATATACAAAATACATATCAAATAATGTAAATTCGTGTCAAAATAAATAAACAAAATATCATGAAAAGAATGTGTATTTGTATGAAAATAGATAATAGATAATAAATTTGTATAAAATATATATGCAAGATACACATTAAATAATGTAAATATGTATTAAAAAGTATATACAAAAAACAAATAGAATAATGTAAAATCGTATCAAAATAAATACACCGAATATTAATAAAATAATGTAAATTTGTATGAAAATAAAGATGCAAAATTCCCATAAAATAGCGCATTTCTTATAAAAATATATATACCAAAATACACATAAAATTTTTAAATTTGTATTGAAATAAATATACAAAATGCATATACAATAAGATAAATTTGTATTGAAAGAGATATGCAAAAATACATATAAAACAATGTAAATTTGTTTCAAAATATATTTACGAATACAAATAAAAAAACGTAGATTTCTATAAAAATTTATATACAAAATACACATAAAATTAAGAAAATACGTATAAAAAAATGTATTCAAAATACACATAAAATAATGTAAATTCGAATTAAAATAGATAAACAAAATACCAATAAAAGAATGTGTATTTGGATAAATATAAATATACAAAATACACATACAAAATAAACATAAAATAAGGTAGATTTGTAATAAAATATATGTACAAAATACACATACAATAATGTAAAGTTATATGAAAATATATATACAAATACACATAAAATACCATGAATTTGTATAAAAAATTATATTCAAAATAAATATTAAATAATGTAAGAGCGTATAAAAATATATATACAAAGTACATATAAAATGAAAATTAAGGTGCAAAATACCTATAAAATAACACATTTTTTTATAAAATTATTGATACCAAAATACACATAAAATATTTGAACTTGTATTAAAATAAATATACAAAATGCACATACAATAAGGTAAATTTGTATTGAAATAGATGTACAAAATTCACATAAAATAATGTAAATTTGTATGAAATGAAAACAAATTCACATAAAATAACGTACATTGGTATTAAAATAGATATACAAAATATACATAGAATAATGTAAAATCGTATCAAAATAAATACACAGAATATCAATAAAATAATGTAATTTTGTATGAAAATAAAGATGCAAAATACCCATAAAATAAAGCATATTTTTATAAAAATATATATACAAAAATACACATAGAATAGCTAAATTTGTATTAAAATTAATATACAAAATGCACGTACAATAAGGTAAATTTGTATTGAAAAAATATGCAAAATGCACATAAAACAATGTATATTTGTTTCAAAATATATATACGAATACACATAAAATAACGTATATTTCTATAGAAATATATATACAAAATACACATGAAATGACGTAAATACGTATAAAAATATATATACACAATACACATTAAATAATGTAAATTCTCATCAAAATAAATAAACAAAATATCAATAAAAGAATATGTATTTGTATGAAAATAGATATACAAAATACACATAAAATATTGTAAATTTGAATAAAACTTTACATTATTTAATGTGTATTTTGTATATATATTTTTATACTTATTTACATCCTTTCATGTGTATTTTGTATATTTATAAAAAAATGCGTTATTTTATGGGTATTTTGCATCTTTATTTTCATACAAATTTACATTATTTTATTTACATTCTGTGTATTTATTTTAATACGATTTTACATTATTCTATTTGTGTTTTGTATATATATTTTTTATTCATATTTACATTATTTAATGAGTATTTTTTATATATATTTTATACAAATTTATGTTAATTTAAGTGTATTTGTTTATATATTTTCATTCAAATTTACATTATTTTATGTGTATTTTGTATATGTATTTCTTTACAAATTTACCTAATTTTATGTGTATTTTGTATATTTATTTTCATACAAATTTAACTTATGTTTGTGTATTTTTATATATAGTTTTATACAAATTTACGTTATTTTATGTGTATTTTGTATATGTATTTTCATACAAATACACATTCTTTTATTGATATTTTAATTATTTATTTTGACACGAATTTACATATATTGAAAGAGATATGCAAAAATACATATAAAACAATGTAAATTTGTTTCAAAATATATATACGAATACACAAAAAATAACGTAGATTTCTATAAAAATATATATACAAAATACACATAAAATTAAGTAAATACGTATAAAAATAGATATACAAAATACACATAGAATAATGTAAAATTGTTTAAAAAAAAATAAACAGAATATAAATAAAATAATGTAAATTTGTATGAAAATAAAAATGCAAAATACCCATAAAATAAAGCATATATTTTTAAAATACATATAAAAAATACACATAGCATAATTAAATTTGTATTAAAATTAATATACAAAATGCATATACAATAAGATAAATTTGTATTGAAAAAATATGCAAAATACACATAAAACAGTGTAAATTTATTTCAAAATCTATATACGAATACTCATAAATCAACGTAGATTTCTATAGAAATATATATACAAAATACACATCAAATGATGTAAACACGTATAAAAATATATATATAAAATACACATTAATAATGTAAATTCGCGTCAAAATAAATAAACAAAATATCAATAAAAGAATGTGTATTTGTATGAAAATAGATATACAATATACACGTTATTTTATGTGTATTCGTATATATATTTTGAAACAAATTTACACTGTTTTATTTGTATTTTGCGTTTTTTTTTCAATACAAATTTACCTTTTTGTATGTGTGCATTTTGTATATTAATTTTAATACAAATTTAATTATTCTATGTGTATTTTTGTATATATATTTTTATGCAAATTTATCTAATGTTCATTTTTGTACATATATTTTTATAGAAATTTGCGTTATTTTATGTATATAGTTTTATATGAATTTACGTTATTTTATGTGCATTTTGTATATTTATATTTATACAAATACACATTCTTTTATTGGTATATTGTTTATTTACATTTATACGAATTTACATTATTTTATGTGTATTTTGTATACATTTTTTTATACGTATTTACTTAATTTTATGTGTATTTTGTATATGTATTTTTATAGAAATCTACGTTATTTTATGTGTGTTCGTATATATATTTTGAAACAAATTTACATTATTTTATATGTATTTTCCATATCTATTTCAATACAAATTTACCTTATTGTATATGCATTTTGTATATTTATTTTAATACAAGTTCAAATATTTTATGTGTATTTTGGTATCAATAATTTTATAAAAAAATGCGTTATTTCATAGGTATTTTGCATCTTAATTTTCATTTTATATGTACTTTGTATATATATTTTTATATACACTCTTATATTATTTAATATTTATTTTGAATATAATTTTTTATACAAATTCATGGTATTTTATGTGTATTTGTATATATATTTTCATATAAATTTACATTATTGTATGTGTATTTTGTACATATATTTTATTACAAATCTACCTTATTTTATGTTTATTTTGTATGTGTATTTTGTATATTTATATTTATCCAAATACACTACCTTTTATTGGTATTTTGTTTATTTATTTTAAATCGAATTTACATTATTTTATGTGTATTTTGTATACATTTTTTTATACGTATTTACTCAATTTTATGTGTATTTTGTATATATATTTTTATAGAAATCTACGTTTTTTTATTTGTATTCGTATATATATTTTGAAACAAATTTACATTGTTTTATATGTATTTTTGCATATCTCTTTCAATACAAATTTACCTTATTGTATGTGCATTTTGTATATTTATTTCAATACAAATTTAAATATTTTATGTGTATATTGGTATATATATTTTTATAAGAAATGCGCTATTTTATGGGAATTTTGCATCTTTATTTTCATACAAATTTACATTATTTTATTAATATTCGGTGTATTTATTTTGATACGAATTTACATTATTCTATTTGTTTTTGTATATACTTTTTTATACATATTTACATTATTTAATGAGTATCTTGCATATATATTTTATACAAATTTATTATCTATTATCTATTTTTATACAAATACACATTCTTTACATGATATTTTGTTTATTTATTTTGACACGAATTTACATTATTTGATATGTATTTTGTATATATATTTTTATACGTATTTACATAATTTCATATGTATTTTGTATATATATTTCTATAGAAATCTACTTTATTTTATGTGTATTCGTATATATATTTTGAAACAAATTTACATTGTTTTATATGTATTTTTGAATATCTCTTTTAATAGAAATTTACCTTACTGTATATGCATTTTGTATATTTATTTCAATACAAATTTAAATATTTTATGTGTATTTTGGTATATATATTTTTATAAAAAATGCGATAATTTTTGGGAATTTTGCATCTTTATTTTCATACAAATTTACATTATTTTATTGATATTCTGTGTATTTATTTTGATACGATTTTACATTATTCTATTTGTTTTTTGTATATATTCTTTTATACACATTTACATTATTTAATGTGTATCTTGCATATATATTTTATACAAATTTACGTTATTTTAAGTGTATTTGTTTTTATATTTTCATTAAAATTTACATTTCTTTTTATTCGAAATTACATTATTTTATGTGTATTTTGAATACATTTTTTTATACGTATTTACTTAACTTTATGTGTATTTTGTATATATATTTTTTTAGAAATCTACGTTTTTTTTATTTGTATTCGTATATATATTTTGAAACAAATATACATTGTTTTATATGTATTTTTGCATATCTCTTTCAATACAAATTTACCTTATTGTATGTGCATTTTGTATATTTATTTCAATGCAAATTTAAATATTTTATGTGTATTTTGGTATATATATTTTTATAAGAAATGGGCTATTTTATGGGAATTTTGCATCTTTATTTTCATACAAATTTACATTATTTTATTAATATTCGGTGTATTTATTTTGATACGATGTTACATTATTCTATTTGTTTTTGTATATACTTTTTTATACATATTTACATTATTTAATGTGTATCTTGCACATATATTTTATACAAATTTATTATCTATTATCTATTTTCATACAAATACACATTCTTTTCATGATATTTTGTTTATTTATTTTGACACGAATTTACATTATTTGATATGTATTTTGTATATATATTTTTATACGTATTTACATAATTTCATATGTATTTTGTATATATATTTCTATAGAAATCTACTTTATTTTATGTGTATTCGTATATATATTTTGAAACAGATTTACATTGTTTTATATGTATTTTGAATATCTCTTTCAATACATAAAATATCTCTTTCAATACATACAATACATCAAATGTATTTTGTATATATATTTTTATAGAAATCTACGTTATTTTATGTGTATTCGTATATATATTTTGAAACAAATTTACATTGTTTTATATGTATTTTGCATATCTATTTCAATACAAATTTACCTTATTGTATGTGTTTTTTGTATATTTATTTTAATAAAAATTTAATTTTTTGATGTGTATTTTGGTATATATATTTTTATAAATGCGTTATTTTATGGGTATTTTTCTTCTTTATTTTCATACAAATTTACATTATTTTATTAATATTCGGTGTATTTATTTTGATACGATTTTACATTATTCTATTTGTGTTTTGTACATATTTTTTTATACAAATTTACGTTATTTTAAGTGTATTTGTTTATATATTTTCATTCAAATTTACATTATATTCTGTGTATTTTGTGTATGTATTTCAATAGAAATTTTCCTAATTTTATGTGTATTTTCTATATTTATTTTCATACAAATTTAAAATATTGTTGTTTATTTTTGTATATAGTTTGATTCAAATTTAGGTTATTTTATTTGTATTTTGTATATCTATTCTCATACAAATACACATTCTTTTATTGATATTTTGTTTATTTCTTTTGACGCGAATTTTAAGTGAATTTGTTTTCATTTCATACAAATTTACATTATTTTATGTGTATTTTGTACATGTATTTAAATACAAATTTAACTAATTATATGTGTATTTTGTATATCTATTTTCATACAAATTGAAATATATTTTTTTATTTTGTTGTATATATTTTTATTCAAATTTTCGTAATCTTATAAAAATATATACCAAAAACACATAAATATTTAAATTTGCATTGAAAGAAATATACAAAATGCACATACAATAAGGTAAATTTGTATTGAAAGAGATATGCAAAAATACATATAAAACATTGTAAATTTGTTTCAAAATATATATACGAATACAAATAAAAAAACGTAGATTTCTATAAAAATATATATACAAAATACACATAAAATTAAGTAAATACGTATAAAAAAATGTATACAAAATACACAAAATAATGTAAATTCGAATTAAAATAAATAAACAAAATACCAATAAAAGAATGTGTATTTGGATAAATATAAATATAGAAAATACACATTCAAAATAAACATAAAATAAGGTAGATTTGTAAAAAAATATATGTACAAAATACACATAAAATAATGTAAATTTATATAAAAATATATATACAAAAACACATAAAATACCATGAATTTGTATAAAAATATATATTCAAAATAAATATTAAATAATGTAAATGCGTATAAAAATATATATACAAAGTACATATAAAATAATGTAAATTCGTATCAATATAAATCAACAAAACACCAATAAAATAATATATATTTGAATGAAAATAAATTTACAAAATACACATAACATAACTAAAATTTATATTAAAATATATACAAAAATACATAGAAATATTTTGAGTTTGTATGAAAATAGATATACAAAATACACATAAAACTAGGTAAATTTCTTTTGAAATGTATATACAAAATACCCATAAAATATTGTAAATTTGTGTCAAAATATATAAACAAATACACATAAAATAACGTAAATTTGTATGAAAAATATATACAAAATACACATAGAATAATGTCAATTCGTATCAAAATGAATGAGCAGAATATCAATAAAATAATGTACATTTGTATGAAAATAAAGATGCAAAATACCCAAAAAATAAAGAATATGTTTATAAAAATACAGATACAAAAATACACATCGGATAATTAAATTTGTATTAAAATTAATATACAAAATACGTATATAATAAGGTAAATTTGTATTGAAAAAATATGCAACATACACGTTTACTCATACAAATTTATATTATTTTATTGGTATTTTGTTTATTTATTTTGATACGAATTACATGATTATATGTGTATTTTGTACATATTTTTTATACGTATTTACATTATTTAATGTGTATTTATTTATATTTTCATAAAAATTTCCGTTATTATATGTGCATTTGTATAAATATTTTGATACAAATTTACTTCATTTCATGTATTTTGTATATATATTTCAATTCAAATTTAGCTTATTTTGTGTGTATTTTGTATATTTTCATACAAATTTTATTACTTCTGTGTATTTTTGTATATAGTTTTATATAAATTTACGTTATTTTAAGTGTATTTTGTATATTTATATTTATATAAATACACATTCTTTTATTTGTATTTTGTTTATTTATTTTGATACGAATTTACATTATTCTATGTGTATTTTGCATACATTTTTTTATACGTATTTACTTCATTTTAGGTGTATTTTGTATATATATTTTTATAGAAATCTACGTTATTTTATGTGTATTCGTACATATTTTGAAACAGATATACATAGCTTTATATGTATTATGCATATCTATTTCAAAACAAATTTACCTAAATCTACATATAAAACAATTAAAATTTTTTTCAAAATATATTTACTAAAACAAATCAAATAACGTAGATTTCTATAAAAGTATATATACAAAATACATAAAATTAAGTAAATACGGATAAAAAAATGTAAACAAAATACACATAAAATAATGTAAATTCGAAACAAAATAAATAAACAAAATACCAATAAAAAAACGTGTATTTGTATAAATATAAATGTACAAAATACACATACAAAATAAACATAAAATAAGGTAAATTTGTAATGAAATATATGAACAAAATACACATAAAATAATGTAAATTTATATGAAAATATATATACAAATACACATAAAATACCATGAATTTGTATAAAATTATATATTCAAAATAAATATTAAATAACGTAAATGCGTATAAAAATATATTTACAAAGTACATATAAAATAATGTAAATTCGTATCAATATAAATGAACAAAATACCAATAAAATAACATATATTTGAATGAAAATAAATTTACTAAATACACATAACCTAACTAAAATTTGTATTGAAATATATACAAAAATACATAAAAATAATTTGAGTTTGTATGAAAATAGATATTCAAAATACACATAAAACTAGGTAAATTTCTTTTGAAATATATATACAAAATACCCATAAAATATTGTAAATTTGTATCAAAATATATAAACAAATACACATAAAATAACGTAAATTTGTATGAAAAATATATACAAAATACACATAGAATAATGTCAAATCGTATCAAAATGAATGAGCAGAATATCAATAAAATAACGTAAATTTGTATGAAAATAAAGAAGCAAAATACCCATAAAATAAAGCATATTTTTATAAAAATACATATAGAAAAATACACATAGAATAATTAAATTTGTATTAAAATTAATATACAAAATGCATATACAATAAATTTAAATTTGATTATATTAAATGAAATAAATATACAAAATAAACATAATATAAGGTAAATTTGTAATAAAATATATGAAAAAATACACATAAAATAATATAAATTTGTATGAAAATATATATACAAATACACATTAAATAACATGAATTTGTATAAAATTTGTATCAAAATATATACTTATACACATAATAAAATAACGTAATTTTTTTTTATGAAAATGTATATACAAAATACACATAAAATAGTTTAAATACGTAGAAAAATATATACACAAAAAACACATAAAATAGTGTAAATATGTATGAAAATATATAAACAAATACACATCAAATAATGTAAATTTGGATAAAAAATATGTACAAAATTAACATTAAATAATGTAAATATATGTGTATCTTGCATATATATTTTATACAAATTTATTATCTATTATCTATTTTCATACAAATACACATTCTTTTCATGATATTTTGTTCATTTATTTTGACACGAATTTACATTATTTGATATGTATTTTGTATATATATTTTACGTATGAAATCTACTTTATTTCATATGTATTTTGTATATATATTTTGAAACAGATTTACATTGTTTTATATGTATTTTTGAATATCTCTTTCAATACAAATTTACCTTACTGTATATGCATTTTGTATATTTATTTCAATACAAATTTAAATATTTTATGTGTATTTTGGTAAATATATTTTTATAAAAAATGCGATAATTTTTGGGAATTTTGCATCTTTATTTTCATACAAATTTACATTATTTTATTGATATTCTGTGTATTTATTTTGATACGATTTTACATTATTCTATTTGTTTTTTGTATATATTTTTTTATACACATTTACATTATTTAATGTGTATCTTGCATATATATTTTAAACAAATTTACGTTATTTTAAGTGTATTTGTTTATATATTTTCATTCAAATTTACATTATTTGATGTGTATTTTGTATATGTATTTCAATACAAATTTACCTAATTTTATGTGTATTTTGTATATTTCTTTTCAAACGAATTTAAATTATTTTTGTGTATTTTTGTATATAGTTTTATACAAATTTTGGTTATATAAAATATATATACAAAATATACATTAAATAATGTAAATGTGTATAAAAATATATATACAAAATACACATAGAATAATGTAAAATCGTATCAAAATAAATAAACAGAATATCAATAAAATAATGTAAATTTGTATGAAAATAAAGATGCAAAATACCCAAATAATAACGCATATTTTTACAAAAATACACATAAAATAATTAAATTTGTATTAAAATAAATATACAAAATACACATACAATATGGTAAATTTGTATTGAAATAGATATGCAAAATAAACATAAATAATGTAAATTTGTATCAAAATATATATACGAATACCCATAAAATAGAGTAAATTTCTATGAAAATATATATTCAAAACACAAATAAAATGATATAAATAAGTATAAAAATATACATATCAAATACACCTAAAATAATGTAAATTCGTATAAAAATAAATAAACAAAACTACGATAAAAGATGCAAGATACATATTAAATAATGTAAATATTTATAAAAAATATATATACAAAAAAAAATAGAATAATGTGAGATCGTAACAAAATAAATACACCGAATATTAATAAAATAATGAAAATTTGTATGAAAATAAAGATGCAAAATTCCCATCAAATAGCGCATTTCTTATAAAAATATATATACCAAAATACACATAAAATATTTAAATTTGTATTGAAATAAATATACAAAATGCACATACAATAAGGTAAATTTGTATTGAAAGAGATATGCAAAAATACATATAAAACAATGTAAATTTGTTTCAAAATATATATACGAATACACATAAAATAACGTAGATTTCTATAAAAATATATATACAAAATACACATAAAATTAAGTAAATACGTATAAAAATAGATATACAAAATACACATAAAATAATGTAAAATTGTTTAAAAAAAAAAAAAACAATATAAATAAAATAATGTAAATTTGTATGAAAATAAAAATTCAAAATACCCATAAAATAAAGCATATTTTTATAAAAATACATATACAAAAATACACATAGCATAATTAAATTTGTATTAAAATTAATATACAAAATGCATATACAATAAGGTAAATTTGTATTGAAAAAATATGCAAAATACACATAAAACAGTGTAAATTTATTTCAAAATCTATATACGAATACTCATAAATCAACGTAGATTTCTATAGAAATATATATACAAAATACACATCAAATGATGTAAATATATATATATATATATATATATATATATATATATATATATATATATATATATATATATATATATATATATATATATATATATATATATATATATATATATATATATATATATATATATATATATATATATATATATATATATATATAAAATACACATTAAATAATGTAAATTCGCGTCAAAGTAAATAAACAAAATATCAATAAAAGAATGTGTATTTGTATGAAAATAGATATACAATATACACATAAAATCACCTAAATTTGTATGAAACTATATACAAAAATACACAAAAATAATTTTAATTTGTATGAAAATAAATATACAAAATACTCATAAAATTAGGTAAATTTGTATTGAAATACATTTACAAAATACACATAAAATAATGTAAATTTGAATGAAAATACATAAACAAATACACTTAAAATAACGTAAATTTGTATAAAATATATATAAAAAATACACATTAAATAATGTAAATATGTATAAAAGAATATATACAAAACACAAATAAAATAATATAAAATCGTATCAAAATAAATACACAGAATATTAATAAAATAATGTAAATTTGTATGAAAATTAAGATGCAAAATACCCATAAAATAACGCATTTTTTATAAAAATATTTATACCAAGACACACATAAAATATTTGAATTTGTATTAAAATAAATATACAAAATGCACATACAATAAGGTAAATTTGTATTGAAATAGATATGCAAAATACATATAAAACCATGTAAATTTTTTTCAAAATATATATACGAATACACATAAAATAACGTAGATTTCTATGAAAATAAATATACAAAATACACATAAAATGAAGTAAATACGTATAAAAAAAGGTATACAAAATACACATAAAATAAATTAAACTTGTATCAAAATAAATAAACAAAATACTAATAAAAGAAAGTGTATTGTATATATATAAATTTACAAAATACAAATAAAATAACGTAAATTTATATAAAACTATATGCAAAAATACACAAAAGTAATTAAATTTGTGTGAAAATAGATATACAAAATACATGTGTATTTTGTATATTTATTTTCATACAAATTGAAATTATTTTTGTTTATTTTTTTATATATTTTCATACAAATTTTCGTTATTTATTGTGTATTTTGTATATTTATTTTTTCTACAAATATACGTTCTTTTATATGAATTTTGTTTATTGAATTTGTAACGAATTTACCTTATTTTGTATATCTATTTTCATACAAATTAAAATACTTTTGTGTATTTTTGTATATAGTTTTATATAAATTTACGTTATTTTATGTGTATTTTGTATATTTATATTTATACAAATACACATTCTTTTATTGGTATTTTGTATATTTATTTTGATACGAATTTACATTATTTTATGTGTATTTTGTATACATTTTTTTATACGTATTTACTTCATTTTATGTGTATTTTGTATATATATTTTTATAGAAATCTACGTTATTTTATGTGTATTCGTATATATATTTTAAACAAATTTACATTGTTTTATATGTATTTTGCATATCTATTTCAATACAAATTTACCTTATTGAATGTGTTTTTTGTATATTTATTTTAATACAAATTTAATTTTTTGATGTGTATTTTGGTATATATATTTTATAAATAAAAAAAATGCGTTATTTTATGGGTATTTTTATAAATATTTTGATACAAATCTACATTATTTTATGTATTTTGTATATACATTTCAATTCAAATTTAGCTTATTTTATCTGTATTTTGTATATCTATTTTCATACGAATTTAATTACTTCTGTGTATTTTTGTATATAGTTTTATACAAAGTTACGTTATTTTATGTGTATTTTGTATATTTATATTTATACAAATACACATTCTTTTATTGGTATTTTGTTTATTTATTTTGATACGAATTTACATTATTTTATGTGTATTTTGTATAGATTTTCTTATACGTATTTACTTCATTTTATGTGTATTTTGTATATATATTTTTATTCAAATCTACGTTATTTTATGTGTATTCGTATATATATTCTGAAACAAATTTACATTGTTTTATATGTATTTTGCATATCTATTTCAATACGGATTTACCTTATTGTATGTGTATTTTGTATATTTATTTTAATACAAATTAATTTTTTCATGTGTATTTTGGTATATATATATTTTTATAAAAAATGCGTTATTTAATGGGTATTTTGCATCTATTTTCATACAAATTTACATTGTTTTATTAATATTCTGTGTATTTATTTTGATACGATTTTACATTATTCTATTTGTGTTTTGTATATATTTTTTTTATACATATTTACATTATTTAATGTGTATTTTGTATATTTTAAAACAAATTTACGTTATTTTATGCGCATTTTATGTGGAACATCATCTCTCCTCCTCTAAACCTCACCTTCTCTTCCTTACCGAAACACAGGTTTCTGAGGCTACTGACAGCAATCTCTACTCTGTTCCCTCCTACTATCTCTATCCTAAATTTCAATCCAAAGCCGGATGTTGCGCCTACGTGCGCAACGACATCACTTGCTCTCGTGCCCACGACCTTGACTCTTCTGAATTTTCCACCATCTGGTTAAGACTTCACTGTCATTCTATTACTAAATACATCTGTGCTGTTTATCTCTCACCTAACTCTACCAACTATGTAAAATTCTTTGACTATTTGAATTCTAAAGTGGAGCACATCTTGACCCACTCTCCCTTCGCTGAAATCTCCATCCTAGGAGATTTCAATGTTCACCACCAGCTTTGGCTTTCATCCTCTTTCACTGACCATCCTGGTGAACAAGCCTACAACTTTGCTATCCTCAACGACCTAGAGCAGTTGGTCCAGCACCCTACACGTATTCCTGACCGTCTTGGAGATCGGCCCAACATTCTAGACCTCTTCCTTACCTCAAACCCTTCTGCTTATTCTGTCAAACTGTTCTCCGTTGGGCTCCTCCGATCACAATCTTATTTCTGCATCCTGTCCTATCGCTCCTGTACATCCTCTGGACCCACCGAAGAGGCGATGCTTCTGGCATTTTGCTTCAGCTCGGTGGGACGACCTGAGGATGTGGTTTTCCGATTTCGTGGAATGATTATTGCTTCCAGGAGACAGACCCTCTGTGTGTGCTCAGCGCATCACAGAGGTGATTGTCTCTGGAATGGAGGCATACATTCCTCGTTCTTTCTCTACTCCTCACGCTAAAAAGCCTTGGTTTAATCACGCTTGTTCTCGTGCTGTCAATGATAGAGAGGTAGCTCACAAAAGATACCAGAGCCTTCAAACTAATGCTAATTATGAACTTTACATTTCTGCCCGAAATCGTGCCAAATCTATTCTCCGACTAACCAAAAATTCTTTCATTAATAGAAAATGTCAAAACCTTGCTTTCTCTAACTCTTCCCGTGACTTCTGGCATCTAGCCAAAAACATCTCCTCCAACTTCACTTCTTCATCTTTCCCTCCACTCCTCAGTCCTGACGGCAACACTGCCGTCTCATCTATCTCTAAGGCTGAACTCTTCTCTCAAACTTTTTCTAAAAACTCCACTCTGGACGATTCTGGGCATATTCCTCCTACTCATCCCCCCTCTGACTCCTTTATGCCTGTTATAAAGATTCTTCAAAATGATGTTTTCTATGCCCTCTGGCCTCAATCCTCAGAAGGCTTATGGACCTGATGGAGTGCCTCCTATTGTCCTTAAAAACTGTGCCTCCGTGCTGTTACCCTGCCTGGTCAAACTCTTTCGCCTCTGCCTGTCAACATCTACCTTTCCTTCTTGCTGGAAGTATGCCTTCACACAGCCTGTACCTAAGAAGGGTGACCGCTCCAATCCCTCAAACTACCGTCCTAATGCTTTACTTTCTTGTCTATCTAAAGCTTTTGAATCAATCCTTAACCGTAAGATTCAAAAGCACCTTTCCACTTCTGACCTTCTATCTGATCGCCAGTATGGGTTCCGCAAGGGGCGTTCTACTGGTGATCTCCTAGCCTTCTTAACTGACTCTTGGTCATCCTCTCTTATCCGTTTCGGTGAAACTTTTGCTATTGCGCTGGACATATCAAAAGCTTTTGATAGGGTCTGGCACAAATCTTTGCTTTCTAAACTACCCTCCTACGGTTTCTATCCTTCTCTCTGTACCTTTATCTCCAGTTTCCTTCCTGACCGTTCTTTTTCTGCCGTGGTAGACGGTCACTGTTCTTCCCCTAAATCTATTAACAGTGGTGTCCCACAGGGTTCTGTCCTATCTCCCACTCTTTTTCTGTTGTTCATTGATGATCTTCTGTCCAAAACGAACTGTCCTATCCATTCCTACGCCGATGATTCCACTCTGCATTATTCAACTTCTTTTAATAGAAGACCCACCCTTCAGGAACTTAACGACTCAAGGCTGGAGGCTGCAGAACGCTTAGCCTCAGACCTTACCATTATTTCCGATTGGGGCAAGACGACCCTGGTGTCCTTCAACGCCTCAAAAACAGTTTCTCCACCTATCCACTCGACACAATCTTCCAAACAACTATCCCCTATTCTTTGACAACACCCAGCTATCACCTTCCTCAACACTAAACATCCTCGGTCTATCCTTAACTCAAAATCTCAACTGGAAACTTCATATCTCATCTCTTACTAAATCAGCTTCCTCGAGGCTGGGCGTTCTGTACCGTCTCCGCCAGTTCTTCTCCCCTGCACAGTTGCTGTCCATATACAGGGGCCTTGTCCGCCCTCGTATGGAGTATGCATCTCATGTGTGGGGGCTCCACCACACAGCTCTTCTGGACAGAGTGGAGGCAAAGGCTCTTCGTCTCATCAGCTCTCCTCCTCATACTGATAGTCTTCTACCTCTTAAATTCCGCCGCAATGTTGCCTCTCTTTCTATCTTCTATCGATATTTCCACGCTGACTGCTCTTCTGAACTTGCTAACTGCATGCCTCCCCCCCTACCGCTTCCTAGCTGCACTCGACTTTCTACTCCTGCTCATCCCTATACTGTCCAAACCCCTTATGCAAGAGTTAACCAGCATCTTCACTCTTTCATCCCTCACGCTGGTAAACTCTGGAACAATCTTCCTTCATCTGTATTTCCTCCTGCCTACGACTTGAACTCTTTCAAGAGGAGGGTATCAGGACACCTCTCCTCCCGAAACTGACTTATCTTTCGGCCGCCTCTTTGGATTCTTTTTAGGAGCAGCGAGTAGCGGGCTTTTTTTTTTTATTAATGTTTACTTTTTTGTGCCCTTGAGCTGTCTCCTTTGCTGTAAAAAAAAAAAAAAAAAAAAAAATCTGTTAAAATATTTTGATACAAATTTACATTATTTTATGTATTTTGTATATATATTTCAATACAAATTTAGTTTATTTTATGTATATTTTGTATATCTATTTTCATTTGTATCAAAATAAATAAACAAAATAGCAATAAAATAATGTAAATTTGTATGAGAAAACATATACAAATGCACATAAAATAAAGTAAATTTGCAAATTTGTATTGAAATAGATATGCAAAGTACATATAAAACAATGTAAATTTGTTTCAAAATATATATACGAATACACATAAAATAACGTAGATTTCTATAAAAAATATGTACAAAATACACATAAAATGAAGTAAATACGTATAAAAAAATGAATACAAAAAATACGTAAAAATCGTATCAAAATAAATAAACAAAATACCAGTAAAAGAATGTGTATTTGTAAAAATATAAATATACAAAATACACATTAAATATCGTAAATTTGTATAAAACTATATACAAAAATACACAGAAGTAATTAAATATGTATGAAAATATATATACAAAATACAGCTAAATTAAGCTAAATTTGAATTGAAATGTACATACAAAATACATAAAATAATGTAAATCTGTATCAAAATATTTATACAAATACATATAATAACGTTGATTTGTTTAAAAATATATAAACAAAATACACATTAAGTAATGTAAATACGTATAAAAAATATGTACAAAATACACATATAATCATGTAATTCGTATCAAAATAAATAAACAAAATAGCAATAAAATAATGTAAATTTGTATGAGAAAACATATACAAATAACGCAAATTTCTATAAAAATATATGTACAAAAATACACATAAAATAAAGTAAATTTGCAAAAAAATATGTATACAAAACACACACTAAATAATGTAAATCCGTACATAAAATAACCTAAATTTGTATAAAACAATATACAAAAATAAACAAAAATAATTTAAATTTGTTTGAAAAGAAATATACAAAATACACATAAAATTAGGTAAATTTGTATAGAAATACATATACAAAATACACATCAAATAATGTAAATTTGAATGAAAATATATAAACAAATACACTTAAAACAACGTAAATTTGTATAAAATATATATGCAAGATACACATTAAATAATGTAAATGTGTATAAAAAAATATATATACAAAAAACAAATAGAATAATGTAAAATCGTATCAAAATAAATACACAGAATATCAATAAAATAATGTAAATTTGTATGAAAATAAAGATACAAAATTCCCAAAAATTATCGCATTTTTTATAAAAATATATTTACCAAAATACACATAAAATATTTAAATTTGTATTGAAATAAATATACAAAATGCATATACAGTAAGGTAAATTTGTATTGAAAGAGATATTCAAAAATACATATAAAACAATGTAAATTTGTTTCAAAATATATATACGAATACACATAAAATAAAGTAGATTTCTATAGAAATATCTATACAAAATACATATGAAATTATGTAAATACGTATAAAAATATATATACAAAATACATATCAAATAATGTAAATTCGTGTCAAAATAAATAAACAAAATATCATGAAAAGAATGTGTATTTGTATGAAAATAGATAATAGATAATAAATTTGTATAAAATATATATGCAAGATACACATTAAATAATGTAAATATGTATAAAAAAGTATATACAAAAAACAAATAGAATAATGCAACATCGTATCAAAATAAATACACCGAATATTAATAAAATAATGTAAATTTGTATGAAAATAAAGATGCAAAATTCCCATAAAATAGTGCATTTCTTATAAAAATATATATACCAAAATACACATAAAATATTTAAATTTGCATTGAAATAAATATACAAAATGCACATACAATAAGGTAAATTTGTATTGAAAGAGATATGCAAAAAAATATATAAAACAATGTAAATTTGTTTCAAAATATATATACGAATACAAATAAAAAAACGTAGATTTCTATAAAAAATATATATACAAAATACACATAAAATTAAGTAAATACGTATAAAAAAATGTATACAAAATACACATAAAATAATGTATTTTCGAATTAAAATAAATGTAAATTTGAATGAAATATAAAAAAAAAACACTTAAAATAACGTAAATTTGTATAAAATATATATGCAAGATAGACATTAAATAATGTAAATGTGTATAAAAAAATATATACAAAAAACAAATAGAATAATGTAAAATCGTATCAAAATAAATACACAGAATATCAATAAAATAATGTAAATTTGTATGAAAATAAAGATTCAAAATTCCCAAAAATTATCGCATTTTTTATAAAAATATATATACCAAAATACACATAAAATATTTAAATTTGTATTGAAATAAATATACAAAATGCATATACAGTAAGGTAAATTTGTATTAAAAGAGATATTCAAAAATACATATATAACAATGTAAATTTGTTTCAAAATATATATACGAATACACATAAAATAAAGTAGATTTCTATAGAAATATATATACAAAATACATATGAAATTATGTAAATACGTATAAAATATATATACAAAATACATATCAAATAATGTAAATTCGTGTCAAAATAAATAAACAAAATATCATGAAAAGAATGTGTATTTGTATAAAAATAGATAATAGATAATAAATATGTATAAATATATATATGCAAGATACTCATTAAATAATGTAAATATGTATAAAAAAGTATATACAAAAAACAAATAGAATAATGTAAAATCGTATCAAAATAAATACACAGAATATCAATAAAATAATGTAAATTTGTATGAAAATAAAGATGCAAAATTCCCATAAAATAGCGCATTTCTTATAAAAATATATATACCAAAATACACATAAAATATTTAAATTTGTATTGAAATAAATATACAAAATGCACATACAATAAGGTAAATTTGTATTGAAAGAGATATGCAAAAATACATATAAAACAATGTAAATTTGTTTCAAAATATATATACGAATACAAATAAAAAAAACGTAGATTTCTATAAAAATATATATACAAAATACACATAAAATTAAGTAAATACGTATAAAAAAATGTGTATTTGTAAAAATATAAATATACAAAATACACATAAAATATCGTAAATTTGTATAAAACTGTATACAAAAATACACAGAAGTAATTAAATTTGTATGAAAATATATATACAAAATACAGCTAAAATAAGCTAAATTTGAATTGAAATGTACATACAAAATACATAAAATAATGTAAATCTGTATCAAAATATTTATACAAATACATATAATAACGTAGATTTGTTTAAAAATATATAAACAAAATACACATTAAGTAATGTAAATACGTATAAAAAAATATGTACAAAATACACATATAATCATGTAATTCGTATCAAAATAAATAAACAAAATAGCAATAAAATAATGTAAATTTGTATGAGAAAACATATACAAATAACGCAAATTTCTATAAAAATATATGTACAAAATGCATATAAAATAAAGTAAATTTGCATAAAAATATATATACAAAACACACACTAAATAATGTAAATGCGTACATAAAATAACCTAAATTTGTATAAAACTATATACAAAAATACACAAAAATAATTTAAATTTGTTTGAAAAGAAATATACAAAATACACATATAATTAGGTAAATTTGTATTGAAATACATATACAAAATACACATCAAATAATGTAAATATGAATGAAATTATATAAACAAATACACTTAAAATAACGTAAATTTGTATAAAATATATATGCAAGATACACATTAAATAATGTAAATGTGTATAAAAAAATATATACAAAAAACAAATAGAATAATGTAAAATCGTATCAAAATAAATACACAGAATATCAATAAAATAATGTAAATTTGTATGAAAATAAAGATACAAAATTCCCAAAAATTATCGCATTTTTTATAAAAATATATTTACCAAAATACACATAAAATATTTAAATTTGTGTTGAAATAAATATACAAAATGCATATACAGTAAGGTAAATTTGTATTGAAAGAGATATTCAAAAATACATATAAAACAATGTAAATTTGTTTCAAAATATATATACGAATACACATAAAATAAAGTAGATTTCTATAGAAATATATATACAAAATACATATGAAATTATGTAAATACGTATAAAAATAGATATACAAAATACATATCAAATAATGTAAATTCGTGTCAAAATAAATAAACAAAATATCATGAAAAGAATGTGTATTTGTATGAAAATAGATAATAGATAATAAATTTGAATAAAATATATATGCAAGATACACATTAAATAATGTAAATATGTATAAAAAAGTATATACAAAAAAAAATAGAATAATGTAACATCGTATCAAAATAAATACACCAAATATTAATAAAATAATGGAAATTTGTATGAAAATAAATATGCAAAATTCCCATAAAATAGCGCATTTCTTATAAAAATATATATACCAAAATACACATAAAATATTTAAATTTGCATTGAAATAAATATACAAAATGCACATACAATAAGGTAAATTTGTATTGAAAGAGATATGCAAAAATACATATAAAACAATGTAAATTTGTTTCAAAATATATATACGAATACACATAAAATAACGTAGATTTCTATAAAAATATATATACAAAATACACATAAAATGAAGTAAATACCTATAAAAAAATGTATACAAAATACACATAAAATAATGTAAATTCGTATCAAAATAAATAAAGAAAATACCAATAAAAGAATGTGTATTTGTATAAATATAAATATACAAAATACACATAAAATAACGTAAATTTATATAAAACTATATACAAAAATACACAGAAGTAATTAAATTTGTATGAAAATATACAAATACACACAAAATAAGCTAAATTTGAATTGAAATATATATACAAAATACATGAAATAAAGTAAATTTGTATCAAAATATTTATACAAATACACATATAATAACGTAAACTTGTATGAAAATATATAAACAAAATACACATTAAATAATGTAAATACGTATAAAGAAATATGTACAAAATACACATTTAATCATGTAATTCGTATCAAAATAAATAAACAAAATACCAATAAAATAATATAAATTTGTATGAGTAAATACACAGTTGCATATTTTTTCAATACAAATTTACCTTATTATATACGCATTTTGTATATTAATTTTAATATATGTGTATTTGAATATATATTTTGATACAAATTTACATTATTTTATGTATTTTCTATATTTATTTCAATTCAAATTTAGCTTATTTTATGTGTCTTTTGTATATTTATTTTCATACAAATTTAATTATTTTTGTTTATTTTTGTATATAGTTTTATACAATTTTACGTTATTTTATGTGTATTTTGTATATTTATATTTATATAAGTAAACATTCTTTTATTGGCATTTAGTTTATTTATTTTGATACGAATTTACATTATTTTATGTGTATTTTGTATACATTTTCTTATACGTATTTACTTCATTTTATGTGTATTTTGTATATATATTTTTATAGAAATCTACGTTATTTTATCTGTATTCGTATATATATTTTGAAACAAATTTACATTGTTTTATGTGTATTTTTAATATCTATTTCAATACAAATTTACCTTATTGTATGTGCATTTTGTATATTTATTGTAATACAAATTTAAATATTTTGTGTATTTTGGTATATATATTTTCATAAAAAATGCGTTGTTTCATGGGTATTTTGTATCTTTATTTTCATACAAATTTACATTATTTTATTAATATTCTGTGTATTTATTTTGATACTATTTTACATTATTCTATTTGTGTTTTGTATATATTTTTTTATACATATTTACATTATTTAATGTGTATTTTCTATATATATTTCATACAAATTTACGTTATTTTAAGTGTATTTGTTTATATATTTTCATTCAAATTTACATTATTTTATGTGTATTTTGTATATGTATTTCAATAGAAATTTAACTAGTTTTATGTGTATTTTGTATATATATTTTTATACAAATTTAAATTATTTTTGTGTATTTTTTTAATAGAGTTTTATACAAATTTACAAAATTTATGTGTATTTTGTATATCTATTTTCATACAAATACACATTCTTTTATTGATATTTTGTTTATTTATTTTGATGCGAATTTACATTATTTAATGTGTATTGTGTATATATATTTTTATTCGTATTTACGTCATTTCATGTGTATTTTGTATATATATTTCTATAGAAATATACGTTATTTTATGTGTATTCGTATATATATTTTGAAACAAATATACATTGTTCTATGTGCATTTTGTATATTTTTTCAATACAAATTTCCCTTATGGTACATGCATTTTGTATATTAATTTTAATACAAGTTCAATTATTCTATGTGTATTCTTGTATATGTATTTTAAAAAAAATATGCTTTATTTTATGGGTATTTTGCATCTTTATTTTCATACAAAATTACATTATTTTATTGATATTCTGTGTATTTATTTTGATATGATTTTACATTATTCTATGTATATTTTGTATATCTATTTTATACAAAAGTACGTTATTTTATGTGAATTTGTTTTCATTTCATACAAATTTACATTATTTTATGTGTATTTTGTACATGTATTTAAATACAAATTTAACTAATTATATGTGTATTTTGTATATCTATTTTCATACAAATTGAAATTTATTTTTTTGTTTTTTTGTATATACTTTTATTCAAATTTTCGTAATTTTATGTGTATTTTGTATATTTATTTTCCTACATATATACGTTCTTTTATCGGAATTTTGTTTATTTATTTTGATACGAATTTCCATTTTTTTAGGTGTATTTGATATATATATTTTTATACTTATTTACATAATTTTATATGTATTTTGAATATATATTTTCATAGAAATTTACCCTATATGTATTTACAAAAAAACTAAAATAAATTTGTATGAAAATAAATATACAAAATACACATAAAATTAGGTAAATTTGTATTGAAATACATATACAAAATACACTTAAAATAATGTAAATTTGAATGAAATTATATAAACAAATACAATTAAAATGACGTTAATTTGTATAAAATATTTATAAAAAATACACATTAAATAATGAAAATATGTATAAAAAAATATATACAAAACACAAATAGTATGATATAAAATCGTATCAAAATATATACACAGAATATTAATAAAATAATGTACATTTGTATGAAAACTAAGATGCAAAATACCTATAAAATAACGCATTTTTTATAAAATTATATATACCAAAATACACATAAAATATTTGAATTTGTATTAAAATAAATATACAAAATGCACATACAATAAGGTAAATTTGTATTGAAATAGATATGCAAAAAACATATAAAACAATGTAAATTTGTTTCAAAATATATATACGAATACACATAAAATAACGTAGATTTCTATAAATATATATCTACAAAATACAAATAAAATTAAGTAAATACGAATCAAAAATGTATACAAAAACACATAAAATAATGTAAATTCGTATAAATATAAATAAACAAAATACCAATAAGAGAATGTGTATTTGTATAAATATAAATATACAAAATGCACATAAAATAACGTAAATTTGTATAAAACTATATACAAAAATACACAGAAGTAATTAAATTTGTATGAAAATAGATATACAAAATACACACAAAATAAGCTAAATTTGAATTGAAATATACATACAAAATACATAAAATAAAGTAAATTCGTTTCAAAATATTTTTAACAAATACACATATAATAACGTAAATTTGTAAAAAAAATATATAAACAAAATACACATTAAGTAATGTAAATACGTATAAAAAATATTTACAAAATACACCAATAATCAAGTCATTCGTATCAAAATAAATAAACAAAAACTAATTAAATAATGTAAATTTGTATGAAAACATATACAAAATACACATAATATAACTTTTAAAGTTTCTATAAAAATATATTTACACATATGCACATAAAATTAGTTTGCATAAAAAAATATATACAAAACACACATTAGATAATGTAAATGAGTATAAAAATATGTATACAAAATACCTATGAAATAATCTAAATTCATATCGAGTTAAATTAAGAAAATAACAATAAAATAATGTAATTTTGGATGAAAAAATATATAGAAAACACATAAAATAACCTAAATACAAATACAAATATACACATTAAATAATTTAAAATTGAATGAAATAAATATACAAAATAAACATAAAATAAGGTAAATTTGTAATAAAATATATGTAAGAATACACATAAAATAATATAAATTTGTATGAAATTATATATACAAATACACATAAAATAACATGAATTTGTATAAAATGTTTCAAAATATATACGAATACACACAATAAAATAACGTAAATTTTTATGAAAATGTATATATAAAATACACATAAAATAGTTTAAATACGTAGAAAAATATATATACAAAATACACATAAAATAATGTAAATTCGTAAAAAATTAAATACAAAAAATTCAAATAAAAGAATGTATATTTGTAGGAAAACATATACAAAAACAAATAAAATAACTAAAATTTGTATAAAATATATACAAATATACACAAAAATAATTTAAATTTGTTTGAAAATAGATATGCAAAATACGCATAAAGTTAGGCAAATTTGTATTGAAATACATATACAAAACTCACATAAAATAATGTAAATTTGTATGAAAATATATAAACAAATACATATAAAATCACGTAAATTTGAATAAAATATATATATACAAAATAAACATTAAATATTTTAGATATGTATAAAAATATATTATATTATATATATCTTTATTGATATTTGCGTTATTTATGTGTATTTTGTATATGTTTTCTCATAGAAATTTACATTATTTTATAGGTATTTTGTCTATTTATTTTGATACGAATTACATGAATATTTGTGTATTTTTTACATTTTTTTATGCGTATTTACATTATTTAATGTGTATTTTGTTTATATATTTTTATACAAATTTACGTTATTATATGTGTATTTGTATAGGTATTTTGATACAAATTTACATTATTTTATGTATTTTGTATATATATTTCAATTCAAATTTAGCTTATTTTATGTGTATTTTGTATATCTATTTATTTTAATATAAAATCAAATATTTTATGTTTTTTCGTATACATATTTTTATAAAAAAATGCGTTATTTTATGGGTATTTTGCATCTTAATTTTCATACATATTTACATTATTTTATTAATATTTTCTGTATTTATTTTGATACGATTTTACATTATTTTATTTGTGTTTTGTATATATTTTTTTATACATAATTATGTACATTATTTAATGAGTTTTTTGTATATAAATTTGATACAAATTTACGTTATTTTAAGCCTATATGTTTATATATTTTCATTCAAATTTACATTATTTTATGTGTATTTTGTATATGTATTTCAATACAAATTTACCTATTTTTATATGTTTTTTGTATATTTATTTTCATACAAGTTTAAATTATTTTTGTGTATTTTTGTATATAGTTTTATACAAATTTAGGTTATTTTATGTGTATTTTGTATATCTATTTTCATACAAATACACATTCTTTTCATGATATTTTGTTTATTTATTTTGACACGAATTAACATTATTTAATGTGTATTTTGTATATATATTTTTATACGTATTTACATTATTTCAAGTGTATTTTGTATATATATTTCTATTGAAATCTGCGTTATTTTATGTGTATTCGTATATACATTTTGAAAGAAATTTACATTATTTTATGTGTATTTTGCATATTTTTTCAATACAAATTTATCTTATTGTATGTGCATTTTGTATATTAATTTTAATACAAATTTGATTAATCTATGTGTATTTTTGTATATATATTTTTATAAAAATATGCTTTATTTTATGGGTATTTTGCATCTTTATTTTCATACAAATTTACATTATTTTATTGATATTCTGTGTATTTATTTTGATATGATTTTACATTATTCTATGTGTATTTTGTATATATATTTTATATAAAATGTATTTGTTTTCATTTCATACAAATCTACATTATTTTATGTGTTTTTTGTCCATGTATTTAAATACAAATTTAACTAGTTATATGTGTATTTTGTATATCTATTTTGTATGTATATTTTCATAGAAATTTACTCTATTTTATGAGTATTCGTATATATATTTTGATACAAATTTACATTATTGATGTGTATTTTGCATATGTATTTCAATACAAATTTACTTTATTGTACGTGCATTTTGTATATTTATTTTAATACAAATTTAACTATTTTATATGTATTTTTGTATATATATTTTTATGCAAATATGCGTTATTATATGGATATTTTGCATCTTTATTTTCATACAAATTTATTTTATTTTATTGATATTCTCTTTATTTATTTTGATACGATTTAACATTATTCTATGTGTATTTTGTATATTTTTTTATATAAATATTTACATTATTAAATGCTAATTTTTAATATATATTTTATCCAAATTTACATAATTTTATGTGTATTTGTTTATATATTTTCATACAAATTTACATTATTTTATGTGTTTTTTGTATATATATTTTTCTACGTATTTAAATTATTTTATGTGTATTTTGTATATACATTTTCATAAAAAAATTACGTTATTTTATTGTGTGTATAAGTATATATTTTGATACAAATTTTATACAAATTCATGTTATTTAATGTGTATTTGTATATATATTTTCATACAAATTTATATTATTTTATGTGTATTTTTTCATATATTTCATTACAAATTTACCTTATTTTATGTTTATTTTGTATATTTATTTCACTCAATTTTAAATCATTTTATGTGTATATTTGTATTTGTATTTAGGTTATTTTATGTATTTTGTATATATATTTTCATCCAAAATTACATTATTTTATTGATATTTTCTTAATTTAATTCGATACGAATTTAGATTATTTCATAGGTATTTTGTATACATATTTTTATACTCATTTACATTATCTAAAGTGTGTTTTGTATATATTTTTATGCAAATTTATTTTATGTTCATTTTTGTACATATTTTTATAGAAATTTGCGTAATTTTATGTATATAGTTTTATATAAATTTACGTTATTTTATGTGCATTTTGTATATTTATATTTATACAAATACACATTGTTTTATTGGTCTATTGTTTAGTGACATTTATACAATTTACATTATTTTATGTGTATTTTGTATACATTTTTTATACGTATTTACTTAATATTATGTGTATTTTGTATATGTATTTTTATAGAAATCTACGTTATTTTATGTGTATTCGTAAATATATTTTGAAACAGATTTACATTATTTTATATGTATTTTGCATATCTATTTCAATACAAATTTACCTTATTGTATGTGCATTTTGTATATTTATTTTAATACAAATTCAAATATTTTATGTGTATTTGGTATCAATATTTTTATAAAAAAATTCGTTATTTTATAGGTATTTTGCATCTTAATTTTCATACAAATTTACATTATTTTATTAATATTCTGTGTATATATTTTGATACGATTTTACATTATTCTATTTGTGTTTTGTATATATTTTTTTATACATATTTACATTATTTAATGTGTATTTTATATATATATTTCATACAAATTTACGTTATTATATGTGTATTTGTTTATATATTTTCTTTCAAATTTACATTATTTTATATGTATTTTGTATATGTATTTCAATACAAATTAACCTAATTTTATGTGTATTTTGTATATTTCTTTTCATACAAATTTAAATTATTTTTGTGTATTTTTGTATATAGTTTTATACAAATTTAGGTTATTTTATGTACGGATTTACATTATTTAATGTGTGTTTTGTATATATATTTTTATCCAAAGTTACTTTATTTTACGTTCATTTTTGGACATATATTTTTATGGAAATTAGCGTTATTTTATATGTATTTGTATATGTTTTCTCATACAAATTTACATTATTTTATTGATATTTTGTTTATTTAGTTTGATACGAATTACATGATTATATGTGTATTTTGTACATATTTTTTATACGTATTTACATTACTTAATGTGTATTTTGTTTATATATTTTTAAACAAATTTACGTTATTATATGTATTTTTATAAATATTTTTATACAAATATACATTATTTTATGTATTTTGTATATACATTTCAATTCAAATTTAGCTTATTTTATCTGTATTTTGTATATCTATTTTCATACGAATTTAATAACTTCTGTGTATTTTTGTATATAGTTTTATAAAAATTTACGTTATTTTATGTGTATTTTGTATATTTATATTTATACAAATACACATTCTTATATTAGTATTTTGTTTATTTATTTTGATACGAGTTTACATTATTTTATGTCTATTTTATATACATTTTTTTATACGTATTTACTTCATTTTATGTGTATTTTGTCTATATATTTTCAAAGAAATCTACGTTATTTTATGTATATTTGTATATATATTTTGAAACAAATTTACATTGTTTTATGTGTATTTTGCATATCTATTTCAATACAGATTTACCTTATTGTATGTGTATTTTGTATATTTATTTTAATACAAATTAATTTTTTCATGTGTATTTTGGTATATATATTTTTATAAAAAATGCGTTATTTAATGGGTATTTTGCATCTTTATTTTCATACAAATTTACATTGTTTTATTAATATTCAGTGTAGTTATTTTGATACGATTTTACATTATTCTATTTGTGTTTTGTATATATATTTTTATACATATTTACATTATTTAATGTGTATTTTGTATATTTTAAAACAAATTTACGTTATTTTATGCGCATCTGTTAAAATATTTTAATACAAATTTACATTATTTTATGTATTTTGTATATATATTTTAATACAAATTTAGTTTATTTTATGTATATTTTGTATATCTATTTTCATTCGTATCAAAATAAATAAACAAAATAGCAATCAAATAATGTAAATTTGTATGAGATAACATATACAAATACACATAAAATAACGCAAATCTCTTAAAATATATATGTACAAAAATGCACATAAAATAAAGTAAATTTGCATAAAAATATATATACAAACACACATTAAATAATGTAAATGCGTACATAAAATAAACTAAATTTGTTTAAAACTATATACAAAAATACACGAAAATTTTTAAAATTTGTATGAAAAGAAATATACAAAATACACATAAAATTAGGTAAATTTGTATTGAAATACATATACAAAATACACATAAAATAATGTAAATTTGAATGAAAATATATAAACAAATACACTTAAAATAACGTAAATTTGTATAAAATATATATATGCAAGATACACGTAAAATAATGTAAATGTGTATACAAAAATATATACAAAAAAGAAATAGAATAATGTAAAATCCTATCAGTATAAATACACAGAATATCAATAAAATAATGTAAATTTGTATGAAAAGAAAGATGCAAAATTCCCATAAAATAGCGCATTTTTTATAAAAATATATACCAAAATACACATAAAATATTTAAATTTGTATTGAAATAAATATACAAAATGCATATACAGTAAGGTAAATATGTATTGAAAGAGATATTCAAAAATACATATAAAACAAAGTTAATTTGTTTCAAAATATATATACGAATACACATAAAATAACGTAGATTTCTATAGAAATATATATACAAAATACACATAAAATTATGTAAATACGTATAAAAATATATATACAAAATACATATCTAGGTAAATTGGTGTCAAAATAAATAAACAAAATATTATGAAAAGAATGTGTATTTGCATGAAAATAAATAATAGATAAAAAATTTGTATGAAATATATATGCAAGATACACATTAAATAATGTAAATATGTAAAAAAAAAATATATACAAAAAACAAATAGAATAATGTGAAATCGTAACAAAATAAATACACCGAATATTAATAAAATAATGTAAATTTGTATGAAAAAAAAGATGCAAAATTCCCATCAAATAGCGCACTTCTTATAAAAATATATATACCAAAATACACATAAAATATTTAAATTTGTATTGAAATAAATATACAAAATGCACATACAATAAGGTAAACTTGTATTGAAAGAGATATGCAAAAATACATATAAAACAATGTAAATTTGTTTCAAAATATATATACGAATACACATAAAATAACGTAGATTTCTATAAAAATATATATACAAAATACACATAAAATTAAGTAAATACGTATAAAAATAGATATACAAAATACACATAGAATAATGTAAAATTGTTTCAAAAAAAAATAAACAGAATATAAATAAAATAATGTAAATTTATATGAAAATAAAAAAATACCCATAAAATAAAGCATATTTTTTATAAAAATACATATACAAAATACACATAGCATAATTAAATTTGTATTAAAATTAATATACAAAATGCATATACAATAAGGTAAATTTGTATTGAAAAAATATGCAAAATACACATAAAACAGTGTAAATTTATTTCAAAATCTATATACGAATACTCATAAATCAACGTAGATTTCTATAGAAATATATATACAAAATACACATCAAATGATGTAAACACGTATAAAGATATATATATAAAATACACATTAAATAATGTAAATTCGCGTCAAAATAAATAAACAAAATATCAATAAAAGAATGTGTATTTGTATGAAAATAGATATACAATATACACGTTATTTTATGTCTATTCGTATATATATTTTGAAACAAATTTACACTGTTTTATTTGTATTTTGCGTTTTTTTTTCAATACAAATTTACCTTTTTGTATGTGTGCATTATGTATATTAATTTTAATACAAATTTAATTATTCTATGTGTATTTTTGTATATATATTTAAAAAAAAATATGCTTTATCTTATGGGTATTTTGCATCTTTATTTTCATACAAATTTAAATTATTTTATTGATATTCTGTGTACTTATTTTGATACGATTTTACATTATTCTATGTATAACAAAAATAAATATATACAAAAATACACAAAAATAATTTAAATTTGTTTGAAAATAGATATGCAAAATATGTGTATTTTGTATATATATTTCAATTCAAATTTAGCTTATTTTGAGTGTATTTTGTATATATTTTCATACAAATTTAATTACTTCTGTGTATTTTTGTATATAGTTTTATATAAATTTACGTTATTTTATGTGTATTTTGTATATTTATATTTATACAAATACACATTCTTTTATTGGTATTTTGTTTATTTATTTTGATACGAATTTACATTATTTTATGTGTATTTTGTATACATTTTTTTTATACGTATTTACTTCATTTTATGTGTATTTTGTATATATATTTTTACAGAAATCTACGTTATTTTATGTGTATTCGTATATATATTTTGAAACAAATTTACATTGTTTTATATGTATTTTGCATATCTA
Organism: Eriocheir sinensis; assembly: GCF_024679095.1. Taxonomy (NCBI): domain Eukaryota; kingdom Metazoa; phylum Arthropoda; class Malacostraca; order Decapoda; family Varunidae; genus Eriocheir; species Eriocheir sinensis. Next base: position 299,877 of record NW_026111671.1, read on the forward strand.
TTTCAATACAAATTTACCTTATTGTATGTGTTTTTTGGATATTTATTTTAATACAAATTTAATTTTTTTATGTGTATTTTGGTATATATATTTTTATAAATAAAAAAATGCGTTATTTTATGGGTATTTTGCTTCTTTATTTTCATACAAATTTACATTATTTTTTTAATATTCTGTGTATTTATTTTGATACGATTTTACATTATTCTATTTGTGTTTTGTACATATTTTTTTATACAAATTTACGTTTTTTTTATAAAATTATTGATACCAAAATACACATAAAATATTTCAATTTGTATTAAAATAAATATACAAAATGCACATACAATAAGGTAAATTTGTATTGAAATAGATATGCAAAATACATATAAAATAATGTAAATTTGTTTCAAAATATATATACGAATACACATAAAATAACGTAGATTTCTATAAAAATACATATACAAAATATATATAAAATTAAGTAAATACGTATAAAAAAATGTATACAAAATACATATAAAATAATGTAAATTCGTATAAATGTAAATAAACAATATACCAATAAAAGAATGTGTATTTGTATAAATATAAATATACAAAATGCACATAAAATAACGTAAATTTATATAAAACTATATACATAAAATAACGCAAATTTCTATAAAAATATATGTACAAAAATGAACATAAAATAAATTTGCATAAAAATATATATACAAAACACACATTAGATAATGTAAATGAGTATAAAAATATGTATAGAAAATACCTATGAAATAATCTAAACTCGTATCGAATTAAATTAAGAAAATACCAATAAAGTAATGTAATTTTGGATGAAAATATCAATACAAAATACACATAAAATAACCTTAATTCAAATACAAATATAAACATAAAATATTGCATTTTGTATATACATTTCAATTCAAATTTAGCTTATTTTATCTGTATTTTGTATATCTATTTTCATACGAATTTAATTACTGCTGAGTATTTTTGTATAGTTTTATACAAATTTACGTTATTTTATGTTTTTTTTTGTATATTTATATTTATACAAATTCACATTCTTTTATTGGTGTTTTGTTTATTTGTTTTGATACGAATTTACATTATTTTATGTGTATTTTGTATACATTTTCTTATACGTATTTATTTCATTTTATGTGTATTTTGTATATATATTTTTATACAAATCTGCGTTATTTTATGTGTATTCGTATATATATTTTGAAACAAATTTACATTGTTTTATATGTATTTTGCATATCTATTTCAATACAGATTTACCTTATTGTATGTGTATTTTGTATATTTATTTTAATACAAATAAATTTTTTCATGTGTATTTTGGTATATATATTTTTATAAAAAATGCGTTATTTAATGGGTATTTTGCATCTTTATTTTCATACAAATTTTCATTGTTTTATTAATATTCTGTGTATTTATTTTGATACGATTTTACATTATTCTATTTGTGTTTTGTATATATTTTTTTTCATATTTACATTATTTAATGTTTATTTTGTATATTTTAAAACAAATTTACGTTATTTTATGCGCATCTGTTAAAATATTTTGATACAAATTTACATTATTTTATGTATTTTGTATATATATTTCAATACAAATTTAGTTTATTTTATGTATATTTTGTATATCTATTTTCATTCGTATCAAAATAAATAAACAAAATAGCAATCAAATAATGTAAATTTGTATGAAACATATACAAATACACATAAATTAACGCAAATTTCTAAAAAATATATGTACAAAATGCACATATAAAATAAAGTAAATTTGCATAAAAATATATAAACAAAACACATATTAAATAAAGTAAATGCGTACATAAAATAACCTAAATTTGTATAAAACTATATAAAAAAATACACAAAAATATTTAAAATTTGTATGAAAAGAAATATGCAAAATACACATAAAATTAGGTAAATTTGTATTGAAATACATATACAAAATACACATAGAATAATGTAAATTTGAATGAAAATATATAAACAAATACACTTAAAATAACGTAAATTTGTATAAAATATATATGCAAGATACACATTAAATAATGTAAATGTGAATAGAAAAATATTTACAAAAAAGAAATAGAATAATGTAAAATCCTATCAATATAAATACACAGAATATCAATAAAATAATGTAAATTTGTATGAAAAGAAAGATGCAAAATTCCCATAAAATAGCGCATTTTTATAAAATATATATACCAAAATACACATAAAATATTTAAATTTGTATTGAAATAAATATACAAAATGCATATACAGTAAGGTAAATATGTATTGAAAGAGATATTCAAAAATACATATAAAACAAAGTAAATTTGTTTATTTTATTAATATTCTGTGTATTTATTTTGATACGATTTTACATTATTCTATTTGTGTTTTTTACATATTTTTTTTCATACAAATTTACGTTATTTTAAGTGTATTTGTTTATGTATTTTCATTCAAATTTACATTATTTTATGTGTATTTTGTGTATGTATTTCAATACAAATTTACCTAATTTTAAGTGTATTTTGTATATTTATTTCCATACAAATTTAAAATATTTTTGTGTATTTTTGTATATAGTTTGATACAAATTTAGGTGATTTTATGTGTATTTTGTATATCTATTTTCAAACAAATACACATTCTTTTATTTATATTTTGTTTCTTTATTTTGACGCGAATTTACATTATTTAATGTGTATTTTGTATAGTTTTAAACAAATTTACATTATTTAATGAGTATTTTGTATATATATATTTATACAAATACACATTCTTTTATTGGTATTTTGTTTATTTATTTTGATACTTATTTACATTATTTTATGTGTATTTTGTATACATTTTTTATACGTATTTACTTAATTTTATGTGTATTTTTTATATATATTTTTATAGAAATCTACCTTATTTCATGTGTATTCGTATATATATTTTGAAACAAATTTACATTGTTTATATGTATTTTGCATATCTATTTTTGTGTATTCTGAATTTATTTTTGTTATACATAGAATAATGTAAAATCGTATCAAAATAGGTACACAGAATATTAATAAAATAATTTAGATTTGTATGAAAATAAAGATGCAAAATACCTATAAGATAAAGCATTTTTTTTTTAAATACATATACAAAAATACACATATAATAATTAAATTTGTATTAAAATTAATATACAAAATGCACACATACAATAAGACAAATTTGAATTGAAAAAAAAAAGAAAAATAAAAATAAAAATTTAAATTTTTTTAAAAATATATATACGAATACACATAAAATAACGTAGATTTCTATAGAAATATATATACAGAATACACATGAAATTATGTAAATACGTATAAAAATATATATATAAAATACATATTAAGTAATGTAAATTCGTGACAAAATAAATAAACAAAATATCATGAAAAGAATGTGTATTTGTATGAAAATAAATAATAGATAATAAATTTGTATGTAATATATATGCAAGATACACATTAAATAATGTAAATATGTATAAAAAAAAAATATATACAAAAAACAAATAGAATAATGTAAAATCGTATCAAAATAAATACACCGTATATTAATAAAATAATGTAAATTTGTATGAAAATAAAGATGCAAAATTCCATCAAATACCGCATTTCTTATAAAATATATATACAAAATACACATTAAATATTTAAATTTGTATTGAAATAAATATACAAAATGCACATACAATAAGGTAAACTTCTGTTGAAAGAGATATGCAAAAATACATATAAAAAATTGTCAATTTGTTTCAAAATATATATACGAATATACATAAAATAGCGTAGATTTCTATAAAAATATATATACAAAATACACATAAAATTAGGTAAATACGAATAAAAATGTAAACAAAATACAAATAAAATAATATAAATTGAAACAAAATAAATAAACAAAATACCAATAAAAGAATGTGTATTTGTTCTGTGTATTTTGTATATAGTTTTATACAAATTTACGATATTTTATGTGTATTTTGTATATTTATATTTACAAATACACATTCTTTTAGTGGTATTTTGTTTATTTATTTTGATACGATTTTATGTGTATTTTGTATTCATTTTTAATACGAATTTACTTCATTCCATGTGTATTTTGTATATATTTTTATAGAAATCAACGTTATTTTATGTGTATTCGTATATATATTTTGAAACAAATTTACATTGTTTTATATGTATTTTGCATATCTATTTCAATACAAATTTACCTTACAGTATGTGCATTTTTTATATTTATTTTAATACAAATTTTAATATTTTATGTGTATTTTGGTATATATATTTTTATAAAAAATTCGTTATTTTATGGCTATTTTGCATCTTTATTTTCATACAAATTTACATAATTTAATTAATATTCTGTGTATTTATTTTGATACGATTTTACATTATTCTATTTGTGTTTTGTATATATTTTTTTATACATATTTATATTATTTAATTAGTATTTTGTATATATATTTGATACAAATTTACGTTGTTTTAAGTGTATATGTTTATATATTTTCATTCAAATTTCCATTATTTTATGTGTATTTTGTATATGTATTTCAATACAAATTTACCTAATTTTATGTGTATTTTGTATATTTATTTTCATACAAATTTAAATTATTTTTGTGTATTTTTGTATATAGTTTTATACAAACTTAGGTTATTTTATGAGTATTTTGTATATCTATTTTCATACAAATACACATTCTTTTATTGATATTTTGTTTATTTATTTTGACGAGAATTTAAATTATTTAATGTGTATTTTGTATATATTTTTATACGTATTTACATCATTTCATGTGTATTTTGTATATATATTTCTATAGAAATCTACGTTATTTTATGTGTATTCGTATATAGATTTTTAAACAAATTTACGCTTTAATGTGCATTTTGTATATTTTTTTTAATACAAATTTACCTTATTGTACGTGCATTTTGTATATTAATTTTAATACAAATTTAATTATTCTATGTGTATTTTTGTATATGTATTTTTAAAAAAAATATGCTTTATTTTATGGGTATTTTGCATCTTTATTTTCATACAAAATTACATTATTTTATTGATATTCTGTGTATTTATTTTGATACGATTTTACATTATTCTATGTGTATTTTGTATATATTTTTCATTTAATTTAGCTTATTTTATGTATTTTGTATATCTATTTATTTTAATACAAAATCAAATATTTTATGTTTTTTCGTATATATATTTTTATAAAAAATGCGTTATTTTATGGGTATTTTGCATCTTAATTTTCATACAAATTAACATTATTTTATTAATATTTTCTGTATTTATTTTGATACGATTTTTCATTATTTTATTTGTGTTTAGTATATATTTTTTATACATATTTACATTATTTAATGTGTTTTTTGTATATATATTTGATACAAATTTACGTTATTTTAAGTCTATATGTTTATATATTTTCATTCAAATTTACATTATTTTATGTGTATTTTGTATATGTATTTCAATACAAATTTACCTAATTTTATATGTTTTTTGTATATTTATTTTCATACAATTTTAAATTATTTTTGTGTATTTTTGTTTATAGTTTGATACAAATTTAGGTTATTTTATGTGTATTTTGTATATCTATTTTCATACAAATACACATTCTTTTCATTATATTTTGTTTATTTATTTTGACACGAATTAACATTATTTAATGTGTATTTTGTATATATATTTTTATACGTATTTACATTATTTCAAGTGTATTTTGTATATATATTTCTATAGAAATCTGCGTTATTTTATGATTATTCGTATATATATTTTGAAACAAATTTACATTGTTTTATGTGTATTTTGCATATTTTTTCAATACAAATTTACCTTATTGTATGTGCATTTTGTATATTAATTTTAATACAAATTTGATTAATCTATGTGTATTTTTGTAAATGTATTTTTATAAAAATATGCTTTATTTTATGGGTATTTTGCATCTTTATTTTCATTCAAATTTACATTATTTTATTGATATTCTGTGTATTTATTTTAATATGATTTTACATTATTCTATGTGTATTTTGTATATATATTTTATATAAAATGTATTTGTTTTCATTTCATACACATCTACATTATTTTATGTAATTTTTGTACATGTATACACATAAAATATTTAAATTTGTATTGAAATAAATATACAAAATGCACATACAATAAGGTACACTATTGAAAGAGATATGCAAAAATATATATAAAACAATGTAAATTTGTTTCAAAATATATATACGAATACACATAAAATAACGTAGATTTCTATAAAAATATATATACAAAATACACATAAAATTAAGTAAATACGTATAAAAAAATGTAAACAAAATACATAAAATAATGTAAACTCGAAACAAAATAAATAAACAAAATACCAATAAAAGAATGTGTATTTGTATAAATATAAATGTACAAAATACACATACAAAATAAACATAAAATAAGGTAAATTTGTAATGAAATATATGTACAAAATACACATAAAATAATGTAAATTTTTATGAAAATATATATACAAATACACATAAAATACCATGAATTTGTATAAAATTATATATTCAAAATAAATATTAAATAATGTAAATGCGTATAAAAATATATATACAAACAACATATAAAATAATGTAAATTTGTATCAATATAAATCAACAAAATACCAATAAAATGATATATATTTGAATGAAAATAGATTTACAAAATACACATAACATAACTAAAATTTGTATTGAAATATATACAAAAATACATAAAAATAATTTGAGTTTGTATGAAAATAGATATTCAAAATACATATAAAACTAGGGAAATTTCTTTTGAAATATATATACAAAATACCCATAAAATATTGTAAATTTTTGTCAAAATATATAAACAAATACACATAAAATAACTTAAAATAACGTAAATATGTATCAAATATATATACAAAAAACACATTAAATAATGTAAATATGTATAAAAAAATATATTTCAATTTGTATGAAAATAGATATACAAAATACACATATAATTAGTTAAATTTGTATTTAAATACATGTACAAAATACACATAAAATAATGTAAATTTGTATGAAATGAAAACAAATTCACATAAAATTCGCGTCAAAATAAATAAACAAAATATCAATAAAAGAATGTGTATTTGTATGAAAATAGATATGCAAAATACACATAAAATAACCTAAATTTGTATCAAACTATATACAAAAATACAAAAAAATATTTTAAATTTGTATGAAAATAAATATACAAAATACACATAATATTAGGTAAATTTGTATTGAAATACATACACAAAATATACATAAAATAATGTAAATTTGAATAAAAATACATAAACAAATACACTTAAAATAACGTAAATTTGTATAAAAAAATATGTACAAAACACAAATAGAATAATGTAAAATCGTATCAAAATAAATACACAGAATATCAATAAAATAATGTAAATTTGTATGAAAATAAAGAAGCAAAATACCCATAAAATAGCGCATTTTTTTTATTAATAATAATATATATACCAAAATACACATCAAAAAATTAAATTTGTATTAAAATAAATATACAAAAAACACATACAATAAGGTAAATTTGTATTGAAATAGATATGCAAAATACATATAAAACAATGTAAATTTGTTTCAAAATATATATACGAATACACATAAAATAACGTAGATTTCTATAAAAATATATATACAAAATACACATAAAATGAAGTAAATACGTATAAAAAATGTATACAAAAAACACATAAAATGATGTAAATTCGTATCAAAATAAATAAACAAAATACCAATAAAAGAATGTGTATTTGTATAAATATAAATATACAAAATACACATAAAATAACGTAAATTTACTTAAAACTATATACAAAATACACAAGTAATTAAATTTGTATGAAAATATATACAAAATACACACAAAATAAGCTAAATTTGAATTGAAATATATATACAAAATACATGAAATAAAGTAAATTTGTATCAAAATATTTATACAAATACACATATAATAACGTAAATTTGTATGAAAATATATAAACAAAATACATTTTAAATAATGTAAATACGTATAAAAAAATATGTACAAAATGCACATATAATCATGTAATTCGTATCAAAATAAATAAACAAAATACCAATAAAATAATATAAATTTGTATGAGTAAACGTGTATGTTGCATATTTTTTCAATACAAATTTACCTTATTATATACGCATTTTGTATATTAATTTTAATATATGTGTATTTGAATATATACTTTGATACAAATTTACATTATTTTATGTATTTTCTATATTTATTGCAATTCAAATTTAGCTTATTTTATGTGTCTTTTGTATATCTATTTTCATACAAATTTAATTATTTTTTATTTTGTATATAGTTTTATACAATTTACGTTATTTTATGTGTATTTTTTATATTTATACAAGTAAACATTCTTTTATTGGCATTTAGTTTATTTATTTTGATACGAGTTTACATTATTTTATGTGTATTTTGTATACATTTTCTTATACGTATTTACTTCATTTTATGTGTATTTTGTATATATATTTTTATAGAAATCTACGTTATTTTATGTGTATTCGTATATATATTTTGAAACAAATTTACATTGTTTTATGTGTATTTTGCATATCTATTTCAATACAAATTTACTTTATTGTATGTGCATTTTGTATATTTATTGTAATACAAATTTAAATATTTTATGTGTATTTTGGTATATATATTTTCATAAAAAATGCGTTGTTTTATGGGTATTTTGCGTCTTTATTTTCATACAAATTTACATTATTTTATTAATATTCTGTGTATTTATTTTGATACTATTTTACATTATTCTATTTGTGTTTTGTATATATTTTTATACATATTTACATTATTTAATGTGTATTTTCTATATATATTTCATTCAAATTTACGTTATTTTAAGTGTATTTGTTTATATATTTTCATTCAAATTTACATTATTTTATGTGTATTTTGTATATGTATTTCAATAGAAATTCAAGTAGTTTTATGTGTATTTTGTATATATATTTTTATAAAAATTTAAATTATTTTGTGTATTTTTTAATAGAGTTTTATACAAATTTACAATATTTTATGTATTTTGTATATCTATTTTCATACAAATACACATTCTTTTATTGATATTTTGTTTATTTATTTTGATGCGAATTTACATTATTTAATGTGTATTGTATATATATATTGTACGTATTTACGTCATTTCATGTGTATATTTTATATATATTTCTATAGAAATATACGTTATTTTATGTGTATTCGTATATATATTTTGAAACAAATATACATTGTTTTATGTGCATTTTGTATATTTTTTCAATACAAATTTCCCTTATTGTACGTGCATTTTGTATATTAATTTTAATACAAATTTAATAATTATATGTGTATTCTTGTATATGTATTTAAAAAAAATGCTTTATTTTATGGGTATTTTGCATATTTATTTTCATACAAAATTACATTATTTTATTGATATTCTGTGTATTTATTTTGATACGATTTTACATTATTCTATGTATATTTTGTATATCTATTTTATACAAATGTACGTTATTTTATGTGAATTTGTTTTCATTTCATACAAATTTACATTATTTTATGTGTATTTTGTACATGTATTTAAATACAAATTTAACTAATTATATGTGTATTTTATATATATATTTTCATACAAATTGAAATTTATTTTTTTGCTCTTTTGTATATATTTTTATTCAAATTTTCGTAATTTTAAGTGTATTTTGTATATTTATTTTCCTACAAATATACGTTCTTTTATCGGAATTTTGTTTATATATTTTGATACGAATTTTCATTTTTTTAGGTGTATTTTTATACTTATTTACATAATTTTATATGTATTTTGAATATATATTTTCATAGAAATTTACTCTATATGTATATACAAAAAAACACAAAAATAATTTAAATTTGTATGAAAATAAATAAACAAAATACACATAAAATTAGGTAAATTTGTATTGAAATACATATACAAAATACACTTAAAATAATGTAAATTTGAATGAAATTATATAAACAAATACACTTAAAATGACGTTAATTTGTATAAAATATATATAAAAAATACACATTAAATAATGAAAATATGTATAAAAAAATATATACAAAACACAAATAGTATAATATAAAATCGTATCAAAATATATGCACAGAATATTAATAAAAAAATGTACATTTGTATGAAAACTAAGATGCAAAATACCTATAAAATAACGCATTTTTTAAAAAAATATATATACCAAAATACACATAAAATATTTGAATTTGTATTAAAATAAATATACAAAATGCACATACAATAAGGTAAATTTGTATTGAAATAGATATGCAAAAAACATATAAAACAGTGTAAATTTGTTTCAAAATATATACGAATACACATAAAATAACGTAGATTTCTATAAATATATATATACAAAATACAAATAAAATTAAGTAAATACGAATCAAAAATGTATACAAAATATACATAAAATAATGTAAACTCGTATAAATATAAATAAACAAAATACCAATAAGAGAATGTGTATTTGTATAAATATAAATATACAAAATGCACATAAAATAACGTAAATTTGTATAAAACTATATACAAAAATACATAGAAGTAATTAAATTTGCATGAAAATAGATATACAAAATACACACAAAATAAGCTAAATTTGAATTGAAATATATATACAAAATACATAAAATAAAGTAAATTCGTTTCAAAATATTTTTAACAAATAAATATAATGACGTAAATTTGTAAAAAAATATATATAAACAAAATACACATTAAGTAATGTAAATACGTATAAAAAAATATTTACAAAATACACCAATATTCAAGTCATTCGTATCAAAATAAATAAACAAAAAACTAATTAAATAATGTAAATTTATATGAGAAAACATATACAAAATACACATAAAATAACGTTTTAAGTTTCTATAAAAATATATGTACAAAAATGCACATAAAATTAGTTTGCATAAAAAAAATATATACAAAACACACATTAGATAATGTAAATGAGTATAAAAATATGTATACAAAATACCTATGAAATAATCTAAATTCGTATCGAGTTAAATTAAGAAAATAACAATAAAATAATGCAATTTTGGATGAAAATATATATAGAAAACACATAAAATAACCTAAATACAAATACAAATATACACATTAAATAATTTAAAATTGAATGAAATAAATATACAAAATAAACATAAAATAAGGTAAATTTGTAATAAAATATATGTAAGAATACACATAAAATAATATAAATTTGTATGAAAATATATACAAATACACATAAAATAACATGAATTTGTATAAAATGTTTCAAAATATATACGAATACACACAATAAAATAACGTAAATTTTTATGAAAATGTATATATAAAATACACATAAAATAGTTTAAATACGTAGAAAAATATATATACAAAATACACATAAAATAATGTAAATTCGTAAAAAAATAAATACACAAAATTCCAATAAAAGAATGTATATTTGTAGGAAAATATATATACAAAAAACAGCTAAAATAACTAGAATTTGTATAAAAATATATACAAAAATACACAAAAATAATTTAAATTTGTTTGAAAATAGATATGCAAAATACACATAAAGTTAGGCAAATTTGTATTGAAATGCATATACAAAACTCACATAAAATAATGTAAATTTGTGTGAAAATATATAAACAAATACATATAAAATCACGTAAATTTGGATAAAATATATATATACAAAATATACATTAAATATTTTAAATATGTATAAAAATATATTATATTATATATGTTTTTATTGATATTTGCGTTATTTATGTGTATTTTGTATATGTTTTCTCATAGAAATTTACATTATTTTATTGGTATTTTGTCTATTTATTTTGATACGAATTACATGATTATTTGTGTATTTTTTACATTTTTTTTATACGTATTTACATTATTTAATGTGTATTTTGTTTATATATTTTTATACAAATATACGTTATTATATGTGTATTTGTATAGGTATTTTGATACAAATTTACATTATTTTATGTATTTTGTATATATATTTCAATTCAAATTTAGCTTATTTTATGTGTATTTTGTATATCTATTTATTTTAATACAAAATCAAATATTTTATGTTTTTTCGTATATATATTTTTATAAAAAATGCGTTATTTGATGGGTATTTTGCATCTTAATCTTCATACAAATTTACATTATTTTATTAATATTTTCTGTATTTATTTTGATTCGATTTTACATTATTTTATTTGTGTTTTGTATATATATTTTTTATACATATTTACATTATTTAATGTGTTTTTTGTATATATATTTGATACAAATTTACGTTATTTTAAGTCTATATGTTTATATATTTTCATTCAAATTTACATTATTTTATGTGTATTTTGTATATGTATTTCAATACAAATTTACCTAATTTTATATGTTTTTTGTATATTTATTTTCATACAAGTTTAAATTATTTTTGTGTATTTTTGTTTATAGTTTTTTACAAATTTAGGTTATTTTATGTGTATTTTGTATATCTATTTTCATACAAATACACATTCTTTTCATGATATTTTGTTTATTTATTTTGACACGAATTAACATTATTTAATGTGTATTTTGTATATATATTTTATACGTATTTACATTATTTCAAGTGTATTTTGTATATATATTTCTATAGAAATCTGCGTTATTTTATGTGTATTCGTATATATATTTTGAAACAAATTTACATTGTTTTATGTGTATTTTGCATATTTTTTCAATACAAATTTACCTTATTGTATGTGTATTTTGTATATGTATTTTATAAAATCTGTAATTAGTTAAATTTGTATTTAAATACATGTACAAAATACACATAAAATAATGTAAATTTGTATGAAATGAAAACAAATTCACATAAAATAACGTACATTTGTATAAAATAGATATACAAAATAATTTTGTGTATTTTGTATATTTATTTTCATACAAATTTAAATTATTTTGTGTATTTTTGTATATAGTTTTATACAAACAGGTTATTTTATGAGTATTTTGTATATCTATTTTCATACAAATACACATTCTTTTATTGATATTTTGTTTATTTATTTTGACGAGAATTTAAATTATTTAATGTGTATTTTGTATATATATTTTTATACGTATTTACATCATTTCATGTGTATTTTGTATATATCTTTCTAAAGAAATCTACGTTATATTATGTGTATTCGTATATCGATTTTTAAACAAATTTACACTTTTATGTGTATTTTGCATATTTTTTCAATACAAATTTACCTTATTGTATATGCATTTTGTACATTAATTTTAATACAAATTTAATTATTCTATGTGTATTTTTGTATATGTATTTTTATAAAAATATGCTTTATTTTATGGGTATTTTGCATCTTTATTTTCATACAAATTTACGTTATTTTATTGATATTCTGCTCATTCATTTTGATACGATTTGACATTATTCTATGTGTATTTTGTATATATTTTTCAAACAAATTTACGTTATTTTATGTGTATTTGTTTATATATTCTGACACAAAATTACAATATTTTATGGGTATTTTGAATATCTATTTTCATACAAACTCAAATTATTTTTATGTATTTTTGTATATATTTCAATACAAATTTTAGTTATGTTATGTGTATTTTGTAAATCTATTTTCAATCAAATATATATTATTTTATTGGTATTTTGTTGATTTATATTGATATGAGTTTACATTATCTTATATGTACTTTTTATATATATTTTTATACGCGTTTACATTATTTAATATTTACTTTGAATATATAATTTTATACAAATTCATAGTATTTTATGTGTATTTGTATATATATTTTCATATAAATTTACATTATTTTATGTGAATTTTTACATATATTTCATTACAAATTTACCTTATTTTATGTTTATTTTGTATGTGTATTTTGTACATTTATATTTATACAAATACACATTCTTTTATTGGTATTTTGTTGATTTATTTTGTTTCGAATTTATATTATTTTATGTGTATTTTGTTTACATTTTTTATACGTATTTACCTAATTTTATGTATTTTGTATATATATTTTATAGAAATCTACGTTATTTTATGTGTATTCGTATATATATTTTGAAACAAATTTACTTTCTTTTATATGTATTTTTGCATATCTCTTTCAATAGAAGTTTACCTTATTGTATGTGCATTTTGTACATTTATTTCAATACAAATTTAAATATTTTATGTGTATTTTGGTATATATATTTTTATAAGAAATGCGCTATTTGATGGGAATTTTGCATCTTTATTTTCATACAAATTTACATTATTTTATTAATATTCGGTGTATTTATTTTGATACGATCTTACATTATTCTATTTGTTTTTTTATATATATTTTTTTTATACATATTTACATTATTTAATGTATATCTTGCATATATATTTTATACAAATTTATTATCTATTATTTATTTTCATACAAATACACATTCTTTTCATGATATTTTGTTTATTTATTTTGACACGAATTTACATTACTTAATTTGTATTTTATATATATATTTTTATACGTATTTACATAATTTCATGTGTATTTTGTATATATATTTCTATAGAAATCTACGTTATTTTATGTGTATTCGTATATATATTTTGAAACAAATTTACAATGTTTTATTTGTATTTTGCGTTTTTTTTTCAATACAAATTTACCTTATTATATGTGTGCATTTTGTATATTAATTTTAATACTAATTTAATTATTTTATGTGTATTTTTGTATATGTATTTTTAAAAAAATATGCTTTATCTTATGGGTATTTTGCATCTTTGTTTTCATACAAATTTAAATTATTTTATTGATATTCTGTGTACTTATTTTGATACGATTTTACATTATTCTATGTATAACAAAAATAAATACAGAATACACAAAAATAGATATGCAAAATACATATAAACAATGTAAATTTGACATGGGTATTTTTAATGTGTATTTGGATATATATTTTTATACGTATTTACATTATTTCAAGTGTATTTTGTATATATATTTCTATAGAAATCTACGTTATTTTATGTGTATTCGTATATATATTTTGAAACAAATTTACATTGTTTTATGTGTATTTTGCAAAATATTTCAATAAAAAATTACATTATTGTATGTGCATTATGTATATTAATTTTAATACAAATTTGATTAATCTATGTGTATTTTTGTGTATGTATTTTTATAAAAATATGCTTTATTTTATGGGTATTTTGCATCTTTATTTTCATACAAATTTACATTATTTTATTGATATTCTGTGTATTTATTTGGTATGATTTTACATTATTCTATGAGTATTTTGTATATATATTTTATATAAAATGTATTTGTTTTCATTTCATACAAATCTACATTATTTTGAGTGTTTTTTGTACATGTATTTAAATACAAATTTAACTAGTTATATGTGTATTTTGTATATCTATTTTGTATGTATATTTTCATAGAAATTTTCTCTATTTTATGAGTATTCGTATATATATTTTGATACAAATTTACATTATTGATGTGTATTTTGCATATCTATTTCAATACAAATTTTCTTAATTGTACGTGCATTTTGTATATTTATTTTAATACAAATTTAATTATTTTATATGTATTTTTGTATATATATTTTTATGCAAATATGCATATGGATATTTTGCAGCTTTATTTTCATACAAATTTACATTATTTTATTGATATTCTCTTTATTTATTTTGATACGATTTAACATTATTCTATGTGTATTTTGTATATATTTTTTTTACATATTTACATTATTTAAGGTTTATTTTGTATATATATTTTATCCAAATTTACATTATTTTATGTGTATTTGTTTATATATTTTATACAAATTTTCATTATTTTATGATTATTTTGTATATACATTTTCATAAAAAAATTACGTTATTTTATTGTGTGTATTCGTATATATTTTGATACAAATTTTATACAAATTCATGTTATTTAATGTGTATTTGTATATATATTTTCATACAAATTTATATTATTTTATGTGTATTTTTTCATATATTTCATTACAAATTTACCTTATTTTATGTTTATTTTGTATATATATTTCATTCAATTTTAAATTATTTTATGTGTATATTTGTATTTGTATTTTGTATATATATTTTCATCCAAAATTACATTATTATATTGGTATTTTCTTAATTTAATTCGATACGAATTTATATTATTTCATAGGTATTTTGTATACATATTTTTATGCTCATTTACATTATCTAATGTGTGTTTTGTATATATATTTTTATGCAAATTTATTTTATGTTCATTTTTGTACATATATTTTTATAGAAATTTGCGTTATTTTATGTATATAGTTTTATATAAATTAACGTTATTTTATGTGCATTTTGTATATTTATATTTATACAAATACACATTCTTTTATTGCTATATTGTTTATTTATATTTATACGAATTTACATTATTTTATGTGTATTTTGTATACATTTTTTTTTACGTATTTGCTTAATTTTATGTGTATTTTGTATATGTATTTTTATAGAAATCTACGTTATTTTATGTGTATTCGCATATATATTTTGAAACAAATTTACATTATTTTATATGTATTTTGCATATCTATTTCAATACAAATTTACCTTATTGTATGTGCATTTTGTATATTTATTTTGATACAAATTCAAATATTTTATGTGTATTTTGGTATCAATAATTTTATAAAAAATGCGTTATTTTATAGGTATTTTGCATCTTAATTTTCATACAAATTTACATTATTTTATTAATATTCTGTGTATATATTTTGATACGATTTTACATTATTCTATTTGTGTTTTGTATATATATTTTTTATACATATTTACATTATTTAATGTGTATTTTGTATATATATTTCATACAAATTTACGTTATTATATGTGTATTTGTTTATATATTTTCTTTCAAATTTACATTATTTTATGTGTATTTTGTATATGTATTTCAATACAAATTAACCTAATTTTATGTGTATTTTGTATATTTCTTTTCATACAAATTTACATTATTTTTGTGTATTTTTGTATATAGTTTTATACAAATTTAGGTTGTTTTATGTACGCATTTACATTATTTAATGTGTGTTTTGTATATATATTTTTATCCAAAGTTAATTTATTTTACGTTCATTTTTGGACATATATTTTTATAGAAATTAGCGTTATTTTATATGTATTTGTATATGTTTTCTCATACAAATTTATATTATTTTATTGCTATTTTGTTTATTTAGTTTGATACGAATTACATGATTATATGTGTATTTTGTACATATTTTTTATACGTATTTACATTACTTAATGTGTATTTTGTTTATATATTTTTAAAGAAATTTACGTTATTATATGTATTTTTTTAAATATTTTGATACAAATTTACATTATTTTATGTATTTTGTATATATATTTCAATTCAAATTTAGCTTATTTTATCTGTATTTTGTATATCTATTTTCATACGAATTTAATTACTTCTCTGTATTTTTGTATATAGTTTTATACAAATTTACGTTATTTTATGTGTATTTTGTATATTTATATTTATACAAATACACATTCTTTTATTGGTATTTTGTTTATTTATTTTGATACGAATTTACATTATTTTATGTGTATTTTGTATACATTTTTTTATACGTATTTACATCATTTTACGTGTATTTTGTATATATATTTTTATACAAATCTACCTTATTTTATGTGTATTCGTATAAATATTTTGAAAAAAATTTACATTGTTTTATATGTATTTTGCATATCTATTTCAATACAGATTTACCTTATTGTATGTGAATTTTGTATATTTATTTTAATACAAATAAATTTTTTTATGTGTATTTTTGTATATATATTTTATAGGTATTTTGCTTCTTTATTTTCATACAAATTTACATTATTTTATTAATATTCTCTGTATTTATTTTGATACGATTTTACATTATTCTATTTGTGTTTTGTATAAATTTTTTTTTATACAAATTTACGTTATTTTAAGAGTATTTGTTTATGTATTTTCATTCAAATTTACAGTATTTTATGTGTATTTTGTATATGTATTTCAATACAAATTTACCTAATTTTATGTGTATTTTGTATATTTATTTTCATACAAATTTAAATTATTTTTGTGTATTTTTGTATATAGTTTTATACAAATTTATGTTATCTTATGTGTATTTTGTATGTTTATTTTCATACAAATACACATTATTTTATTGACATTTTGTTTATTTATTTACATTATTTAATGTGTATTTTGTATATATATTTTTATACGTATTTACATCCTTTCATGTGTATTTTGTATATTTATAAAAAAATGCGTTATTTTATGGGTATTTTGCATCTTTATTTTCATACAAATTTACATTATTTTATTTACATTCTGTGTATTTATTTTAATACGATTTTACATTATTCTATTTGTGTTTTGTATATATATCTTTTTTACATATTTACATTATTTAATGAGTATTTTTTTATATATATTTTATACAAATTTATGTTAATTTAAGTGTATTTGTTTATATATTTTCATTCAAATTTACATTATTTTATGTGTATTTTGTATATGTATTTCTTTACAAATTTACCTAATTTTATGTGTATTTTGTATATTTATTTTCATACAAATTTAACTTATGTTTGTGTATTTTTATATATAGTTTTATACAAATTTACGTTATTTTATGTGTATTTTGTTTTAATATTTATTTATTGATATTTTAATTATTTATTTTGACACGAATTTACATTATTTAATGTGTATTTTGTATATATATTTTTATACGTATTTACAACATTTCATGTGTATTTTGTATATATATTTCTATAGAAATCTACTTTATTTTATGTGTATTCGTATATATATTTTGAAACAAATATACATTATTTTATGTGTATTTTGTATATATATTTCATTATAAATTTGCCTTATTTTAAGTTTATTTTTATATCTATTTTCATTCAAATTCAAATAATTTAATGTGTATATATTTATTTGTATTTACGTTATTTTATGTGTATTTTCTATATATTTTCATTGAAAATTACATTATTTTATCGGTATTTTGTTCATTTATTTCGATACGAATTTAGATTATTTCATGTGTATTTTCTATACATATACATATAGAGTAAATTTCTATGAAAATATATATTCAAAATACATATAAAATTATGTAAATAAGTATAAAAATATATATATCAAATACTTCATTTTATGTGTATTTTGTATATATTTTTATAGAAATCAACGTTATTTTATGTGTATTCGTATATATATTTTGAAACAAATTTACATTGTTTTATATGTATTTTGCATATCTATTTCAATACAAATTTACCTTACAGTATGTGCATTTTTTATATTTATTTTAATACAAATTTTAATATTTCATGTGTATTTTGGTATATATATATATTTATAAAAAATGCGTTATTTTATGGCTATTTTGCATCTTTATTTTCATACAAATTTACATTATTTTATTAATATTCTGTATATTTATTTTGATACGATTTTACATTATTCTATTTGTGTTTTGAATATATTTTTTTATACATATTTACATCATCTAATTAGTATTTTGTATATATATTTGATACAAATTTACGTTATTTTAAGTGTATATGTTTATATATTTTCATTCAAACTTCCATTATTTTCATTCAAATTTAAATTATTTTATTGATATTCTGTGTACTTATTTTGATACGATTTTACATTATTCTATGCATAACAAAAATAAATACAGAATACACAAAAATAGATATCCAAATACATATAAACAATGTAAATTTGTTTCAAAATATATATACGAATACACATGAAATAAGGCAGATTTCTATAAAAATATATATACAAAATACACATAAAATTAAGTAAAACGAATGAAAAATGTATACAAAATACACATAAAATAAGGTAAATTAGTATCAAAATAAATAAACAAAATACCAATAAAAGAATGTGTATTTGTATAAATATATCTATATATATATATATATATATATATATATATATATATATATATATATATATATATATATATATATATACAAAATACACATAAAATAATATTAATTTGTTTAAAACTATACAAAATACACATGAAATGATGTAAATTCGTATAGAAATATATATACAAAATACACATTAAATAATGTAAATTTGCGTCAAAATAAATAAACAAAATATAAATAAAAGAATGTATGTATGAAAATAGATATACAAAATACACATAAAATAACCTAAATTTGTAAAGCTATATAAAAATACACAAAATATTTTAAATTTGTGAAATAAATATACAAAATACACATAAAATTAGGTAAATTTGTATTGAATATATACAAAATACATAAAATAATGTAAATTTGAATGAAAATACATAAACAAATACACTTAAAATAACGTAAATTTGTATAAAAAAAAATATGTACAAAATACAAATAGAATAATGTAAAATCGTATCAAAATAAATACACAGAGTATTAATAAAATAATGTAAATTTGTATGAAAATAAAAGCAAAATACCCATAAATAACATTTTTTTTATTTATAAAATATATATACCAAAATACATCAAAAATTAAATTTGTGTTGAAATAAATATACAAAACACAATAAGGTAAATTTGTATTGAATAGATATGCAAAATACATATAAAACAATGTAAATTTGTTTCAAAATATACGAATACACATAAAATAACGTAGATTTCTATAAATATATATATACAAAATACATGAAATGATGTAAATACGTATAAAAAAATATATATATACAAAATACACATAAATAATGTAAGTTCGGATCAAAATAAATGAACAAAATACGAATAAAAGAATGTGTATTTGTATCAAAATAAATATACAAAATAAACATAAAATAACGTAAATTTGTATAAACTATATACAAAATACAGATAAAATAAGCTAAATTGAATTTAAATGTATATACAAAATACATAAAATAATGTAGATTTGTATCAAAACATTTATAAAAATACATATAATAACGAAAATTTTGATACGATTTTACATTATTCTATTTGTGTTTTGTATATATTTTTTTTATACATATTTACATTATTTAATGTGTATTTTGTATATATATTTCATACAAATTTACGTTATTATATGTATTTTTTTATATATTTTCATTCAAATTTACATTATTTTATGTGTATTTGTATATGTATTTCAATACAAATTAACCTAATTTTATGTGTATTTTCTATATTTCTTTTCATACAAATTTAAATTATTTTTGTGTATTTTTGTATATAGTTTTATACAAATTTAGGTTATTTTATGTACGCATTTACATTATTTAATGTGTGTTTTGTATATATATTTTTATCGATAGTTACTTTATTTTACGCTCATTTTTGGACATATATTTTTATAGAAATTAGCGTTATTTTATATGTATTTGTATATGTTTTCTCATACAAATTTACATTATTTTATTGATATTTTGTTTATTTAGTTTGATACGAATTAAATGATTATATGTGTATTTTGTACATATTTTTTATACGTATTTACATTACTTAATGTGTATTTTGTTTAAATATTTTTAAACAAATTTACGTTATTATATGTATTTTTATAAATATTTTGATACAAATTTACATTATTTTATGTATTTTGTATATACATTTCAATTCAAATTTAGCTTATTTTATCTGTATTTTGTATATCTATTTTCATACGAATTTAATTACTTCTGTGTATTTTTGTATAAAGTTTTATATAAATTTACGTTATTTTATGTGTATTTTGTATATTTATATTTATACAAATACACATTATTTTATTGGTATTTTGTTTATTTATTTTGATACGAATTTACATTATTTTATGTGTATTTTGTACACATTTTTTTATACGTATTTACTTCATTTTATGTGTATTTTCTATATATTTTTTTTATAGAAATCTACGTTATTTTATGTGTATTCGTATATATATTTTGAAACAAATTTACATTGTTTTATAAGTATTTTGCATATCTATTTCAATAAAAATTTACCTTATTGTATGTGTTTTTTGTATATTTATTTTAATACAAATTTAATTTTTTGATGTGTATTTTGGTATATATATTTTTATAAATAAAAAAAATGCGTTATTTTATGGGTATTTTGCTTCTTTATTTTCATACAAATTTACATTATTTTATTAATATTCTGTGTATTTATTTTGATACGATTTTACATTATTCTATTTGTGTTTTTTACATATTTTTTTTCATACAAATTTACGTTATTTTAAGTGTATTTGTTTATGTATTTTCATTCAAATTTACATTATTTTATGTGTATTTTGTGTATGTATTTCAATACAAATTTACCTAATTTTAAGTGTATTTTGTATATTTATTTCCATACAAATTTAAAATATTTTTGTGTATTTTTGTATATAGTTTGATACAAATTTAGGTGATTTTATGTGTATTTTGTATATCTATTTTCATACAAATACACATTCTTTTATTTATATTTTGTTTCTTTATTTTGACGCGAATTTACATTATTTAATGTGTATTTTGTATAGTTTTAAACAAATTTATATTATTTAATGAGTATTTTGTATATATATATTTATACAAATACACATTCTTTTATTGGTATTTTGTTTATTTATTTTGATACTTATTTACATTATTTTATGTATTTTGTATACATTTTTTATACGTATTTACTTAATTTTATGTGTATTTTATATATATATTTTTATAGAAATCTACCTTATTTCATGTGTATTCGTATATATATTTTGAAACAAATTTACATTGTTTATATGTATTTTGCATATCTATTTTTGTGTATTCTGAATTTATTTTTGTTATACATAGAATAATGTAAAATCGTATCAAAATAGGTACACAGAATATTAATAAAATAATTTAGATTTGTATGAAAATAAAGATGCAAAATACCTATAAGATAAAGCATATTTTTTTTTAAAAATACATATACAAAAATACACATATAATAATTAAATTTGTATTAAAATTAATATACAAAATGCACACATAAGACAAATTTGAATTGAAAAAACGCAAACTACAAATAAAACTGTAAATTTTTTTCAAAATATATACGAATACACATAAAATAACGTAGATTTCTATATAAATATATATAAAAAATACACATGAAATTATTTAAATACGTATAAAAATATATATATAAAATAAATATTAAGTAATGTAAATTCGTTACAAAAAAATAAAAAAAATTTCATTAAAAGAATTTGTATTTTTATGATAATAAATAATATATTATATATTTGTATGTTATATATATGCAAGATACACATTAAATAATGTAAATATGTATAAAAATATATACAAAACAAATAGAATAATGTAAAATCGTATCAAAATAAATACACGTATATTAATAAAATAATGTAAATTTGTATGAAAATAAAGATGCAAAATTCCCATCAAATACCGCATTTCTTATATATACCAAAATACACATAAAATATTTAAATTTGTATTGAAATAAATATACAAAATGCACATACAATAAGGTAAACTTCTGTTGAAAGAGATATGCAAAAATACATATAAAAAATTGTCAATTTGTTTCAAAATATATATACGAATATACATAAAATAACGTAGATTTCTATAAAAATATATATACAAAATACACATAAAATTAGGTAAATACGAATAAAAAAATGTAAACAAAATACACATAAAATAATATAAATTGAAACAAAATAAATAAACAAAATACCAATAAAAGAATGTGTATTTGTTCTGTGTATTTTGTATATAGTTTTATACAAATTTACGATATTTTATGTATTTTGTATATTTATATTTGTACAAATACACATTCTTTTAGTGGTATTTTGTTTATTTATTTTGATACGATTTTTATGTGTATTTTGTATTCATTTTTTAATACGTATTTACTTCATTTTATGTGTATTTTGTATATATTTTTATAGAAATCAACGTTATTTTATGTGTATTCGTATATATATTTTGAAACAAATTTACATTGTTTTATATGTATTTTGCATATCTATTTCAATACAAATTTACCTTACAGTATGTGCATTTTTTATATTTATTTTAATACAAATTTTAATATTTTATGTGTATTTTGGTATATATATTTTTATAAAAAATTCGTTATTTTATGGCTATTTTGCATCTTTATTTTCATACAAATTTACATTATTTAATTAATATTCTGTGTATTTATTTTGATACGATTTTACATTATTCTATTTGTGTTTTGTATATATTTTTTTTATACATATTTATATTATTTAATTAGTATTTTGTATATATATTTGATACAAATTTACGTTGTTTTAAGTGTATATGTTTATATATTTTCATTCAAATTTCCATTATTTTATGTGTATTTTGTATATGTATTTCAATACAAATTTACCTAATTTTATGTGTATTTTGTATATTTATTTTCATACAAATTTAAATTATTTTTGTGTATTTTTGTATATAGTTTTATACAAACTTAGGTTATTTTATGAGTATTTTGTATATCTATTTTCATACAAATACACATTCTTTTATTGATATTTTGTTTATTTATTTTGACGAGAATTTAAATTATTTAATGTGTATTTTGTATATATATTTTTATACGTATTTACATCATTTCATGATTATTTTGTATATATATTTATATAGAAATCTACGTTATTTTATGTGTATTCGTATAGATTTTAAACAAATTTACGCTTTAATGTGCATTTTGTATATTTTTTCAATACAAATTTACCTTATTGTACGTGCATTTTGTATATTAATTTTAATACACATTTAATTATTCTATGTGTATTTTTGTATAAACATTTTTTGAAAAATATGCTTTATTTTATGGGTATTTTGCATTTTTATTTTCATACAAAATTACATTATTTTATTGATATTCTGTGTATTTATTTTGATACGATTTTACATTATTCTATGTGTATTTTGTATATATTTTTCATTTAATTTAGCTTATTTTATGTGTATTTTGTATATCTATTTATTTTAATACAAAAATCAAATATTTATGTTTTTTCGTATATATATTTTTATAAAAAATGCGTTATTTTATGGGTATTTTGCATCTTAATTTTTATACAAATTAACATTATTTTATTAATATTTTCTGTATTTATTTTCATACGATTTTTCATTATTTTATTTGTGTTTAGTATATATTTTTTTATACATATTTACATTATTTAATGTGTTTTTTGTATATATATTTGATACAAATTTACGTTATTTTAAGTCTATATGTTTATATATTTTCATTCAAATTTACATTATTTTATGTGTATTTTGTATATGTATTTCAATAAATTTACCTAATTTTATGTATTTTGTATATTTATTTTCATACAAATTTAACTTATTTTTGTGTATTTTTATATATAGTTTTATACAAATTTACGTTATTTTATGTGTATTTTCTATATATATTTTCATTCAAAATTACATTATTTTATCGGTATTTTGTTCATTTATTTCGATACGAATTTAGATTATTTCATGTGTATTTTCTATACATATACATATAGAGTAAATTTCTATGAAAATATATATTCAAAATACATATAAAATTATGTAAATAAGTATAAAAATATATATATCAAATACTTCATTTTATGTGTATTTTGCATATATTTTTATAAAAAATGCGTTATTTTATGGGTATTCGTATATATATTTTTAAACAAATTTACATTGTTTTATATGTATTTTGCATATCTATTTCAATACAAATTTACCTTACAGTATGTGGATTTTTTATATTTATTTTAATACAAATTTTAATATTTCATGTGTATTTTGTTATATATATATTTATAAAAATGCGTTATTTATTTTATATTTTGCATCTTTATTTTCATACAAATTTACATTATTTTATTAATATTCTGTATATTTATTTGATAAGATTTTACATTATTCTATTTGTGTTTTGAATATATTTTTTTATACATATTTACATCATCTAATTAGTATTTTGTATATATATTTGATACAAATTTACGTTATTTTAAGTGTATATGTTTATATATTTTCATTCAAATTTCCATTATTTTATGTGTATTTTGTATATGTATTTTAATACAAATTTACCTAATTTCATGTGTATTTTGTATATTTATTTTCATACAAATTTAAATTATTTTTGTATTTTGTATATAGTTTTATACAAACTTATGTTATTTAATGAATATTTTGTAT